>NW_027590387.1:335000-385839 GCF_964213995.1 Mustelus asterias | reverse complement strand
AAATCTCAGCAGGTCTGGCAGCATCTGTAAGGAGAGAAAAGAAAAAGGCTTTGACAAAGGGTCATCGGGACTGGAAACGTCAGCTCTTTTCTCTCCTTACAGGTGCTGCCAGACCCGCTGAGATTTTCCAGCGTTTTCTCATTTGGTTTCAGATTCCAGCACCCGCAGTGATTTGCTTCTATCCGGGGCCTGCCTGCTGACCTGTTCAATACACATCCCTCAAACATTGAAATCAAAGGGCAGGAAGTGGCCATTCGGCCCCTTAAGAATGTTCTGTCCATTCAGTCGGCTGATCTGTATTTTAACTCCATCCACCTGTCTCGGTTCTGTAACACATCATTAGCTTATCGAACCAAGGTCTAGCAGCCTGAACCTTTCAGCAGCCCCCCCACCCCCCCACACCACCCCCCTCCCCCCCCACCCACCCCACCCCCAAGCTTTGGTGGATGTTTTGTGGGAGAGGGTTCCACATTTCAACCCCAAGCACCCCCCGCCCCCCCTCCTCCCCCCTCCCCCCCCCTCCCCCCTTCCCCCCCCTCCGTGTGAGGAAGTGCTTCCTGATAACCGCCCACTGCCAAGAACGGCCTGGCTCCAGTTTGAAGATTCTTCCCCCCATGTTGTTCCAGACATCCCCCCGCCCCCCACCTCACCCCCCCCACTCCCCACCAGCGAGCTTCTCTCCATCCACCCCCTCAAATCCTTCAGTTATCTTAAACCCCTCGATTGGATCCCCATCTTCTCTACTCAAAGGAGGACAACCCCAGCCTCAACAATCTGTGCCCCTGGTTTCACCCACTTATCCCTGACCTCACTCTGCACCTTGTCTCAAGGCCTTCCTTAGCTGTGGGCCGGAACATTCCCGTCCGGCTCGCCGCGGGAATCGTGATGGGCGGGACGGAAAGTTTGGCGGGACCATTTGAAGGTCCGTTGACCTCAAGCAGGGAATTCCGGCCTTGGGTTGCACGTGACCGGAAAATCCCATCCATGGTGTCCAGGACTGAACACATTCACTCCACACGAGAGCCTTGTACAGCTGCAGTATAACTTCCATCCCTTCACATAAATTCAAACATTCTATCAGCTGTTTTTTGTTTTTGTACCTGTTCTCTAGTTTATAGCTTTTTAATTTATCCTTTCATATGTTGTGGGAATCACTGATTGCATTTATTGCCCATCCTTGGAGGGAGTGCAGAGAAGGTTCACCAGGTTGATACCAGAGATGAGGGGTGTTGATTATGAGGAGAGATTGAGCAGATTGGGTTTGTACTCGTTGGAATTTAGAAGGCTGAGGGGGGATCTTATAGAGACATATAAGATAATGAAGGGGCTGGATAGGGTAGAGGTGGAGAGATTCTTTCCACTTAGAAAGGAAACTAGAACTAGAGGGCACAGCCTCAAAATAAAGGGGGGCCAGTTTAGGACAGAGTTGAGGAGGAACTTCTTCTCTCAGAGGGTGGTGAATCTCTGGAATTCTCTGCCCACTGAAGTGGTGGAGGCTACCTCGTTGAATATGTTTAAGTCACGGATAGATGGATTCCTGATCGGTAAGGGAATTAGGGGTTATAGGGATCAGGTGGGTAAGTGGAACTGATTCGCTTCAGATCAGCCATGATCTTATTGAATGGCGGGGCAGGCTCGAGGGGCTAGATGGCCTACTCCTGCTCCTATTTCTTATGTTCTTAACATGTTCTTATCCCTAATCGCCCCTTGAACTGAGTGTCTCGCTCGGCCATTTCAGAGGGCAGTTGAGAGTCACCCACATTGCTGTGGCTCTGGAGTCACATGTAGGCCAGACCGGGTAAGGACGGCAGATTTCCTTCCCTAAAGGGCATTGATGAACTAGATGGGTTTTTCCGACAATCAACGATGATTTCATGGTCATCAGTAGATTCTTAATTCCAGATTTTTTTTATTGAATTCAAATTCCACCATCGGCCGTGGCGGGATTCGAACCCGGGTCCCCAGAACATCAGCTGAGTTTCTGGATTAATATCCCAGCGATGATACCACTAGGCCATCGCCTGCCCCTGGTATCTTGCAGCATTTATTTGTTTGTCTGTTTGAGATTTGGTTGGCAGCCGGGAGTCACAGTAATTTGAGTGGGTGGGTGATACACAATATATCCACACACACCACCCACAGACTGGAAACAAAAATCCTGAGGTTGTACTCTGCCACACCCAGCATGTCGCTCAAGCTTTTCTCCGTTCCAGTGGACTCTCGGGGTGAAAGGTCAGCGCCGGATTTCTATTACCTCAGCTAATAGGCTGGAATCTCTGACACCGTGGGTCAAAGTTCACCCCAGGGGTCAGTTCTCGGCAGCTTCATTGGCCTTCGGTCTCCGGAGAGCTCGCCGGACAATTATTGGCTTTCTGGCTCCAATTCAGTTCCAGGAACAGGAGCAAGAAAAGTGCGCCAATGAATCAGAGTGGACAAACACTTGCGCGGCCAGCTCACTCCAGTTACCCTCCTTCGTAAAGTCAAAACAGATCCCCCTTCGACAGGAAGATGGAAAGATCAATTAGTCTTTCTCCCCCCACCCCCCCCCACCCCCCTCCCCTCCCCTCCCCTCCCCACCCCCCCACCCCCCACCCATCCCTTCGGAGCAGTTCAGAGAAGGGTCAGTGGGCTGATTCTGGGGGTGAGGGAATTGTCTCATGAGGAAAGTTTAAAGCTTAAAGTTTATTTATTAGTGTCACAAGTCGGCTTACATTACCATAGAATCCCTACAGTGCAGAAGAAGGCCATTCGGCCCATCGAGACTGCACTGACCACAATCCCACCCAGGCCCTATTCCCGTAACCCTGGTTTACCCCGCTAATCCCTGACACTAAGGGGCAATTTAGCACGGCCAATCCACCTAACCTGTACATCTTTGGACTGTGGGAGGAAACTGGAGCACCCGGAGGAAACTCACGCAAAAAACAGGGAGAACGTGCAAACTCCACACAGTGACCCAAGGCTGGAACTGAACCCGGGTCCCTGGCGCTGTGGGACAGCGGTGCTAACCACTGCACCACCGTGCCGCCCTACACTAACACGGCAATGAAGTTACTGTGAAAATCCCCGTGTCGCCACACTCTGGCGCCTGTTCGGCTACACTGAGGGAGAGTTTAGCACGGCCAATCCACCTAACCTACACGCCTTTCAGACTGTGGGAGGAAACTGGAGCACCTGGAGGAAACCCACGCAGACACGGGGAGAACATGCAAACTCTACACAGACAGTGACCCGACGTTGGAATTGAATCTGGGTGGGATTGTTGTCGGTGCAGGCTTGATGGGCCGAATGGCCTCCTTCTGCACTGTAGGGATTCTATGATTCTATTAACTGTTTAATCCCGGGTACCACTGGGGCTGCTATGTTTGTTGGTAAACGCACTGGTAAAGTACTGGCATCGAGTTCCATGAGCTGAAAGTTTGCGAGACTGGCATAACAAGTGCTTTCAGGAAATCAGTCCAAAACTACCTCCTGCTCACGGTTCCCATATCAGCATTGTAACAGGAATAACCTGCCTCGGAAAAAAACACAGGAAAATAGTCCTTATTCCACCTGGCAGCCTCAAAGAGGAAGCCGCAGCTTTCTGAGTAAATCATTTCTATCCAAGTTTCTATTCTGCAATGAATATTTTATCATTAATTAGCATTTAAGAATACTGACTCGTGTGTGCGGCCCCCCTGACACCTACTGATAGAGTCCTAGAATCTGACAGCACAGAAGGAGGCCATTCAGCCCATTGCGCCCGTATCGGCTCCTTGAAACCGCTTTCCAATCAATCTCACTCTCCTGTTTTTACCCCATGGCCCCCATCAATCAGGAGTTTAAACTCCGGACAAATGTGAGGTAATGCATTTTGGAAGGTCTAATACAGATAGGAAATATACAGTAAATGGCAGAACCCTTAAGAGTATTGATAGGCAGAGGGATCTGGGTGTACGGGTACATTGGTCACTGAAAGTGGCAATGCAGGTGGAGAAGGTAGTCAAGAAGGCATACGGCATGCTTGCCTTCATCGGCCGGGGTATTGAGTTTAAAAATTGGCAAGTCATGTTGCAGCTTTATAGAACCTTAGTTAGGCCGCACTTGTGTTCAATTCTGGTCACCACACTACCAGAAAGATGTGGTGGCTTTGGAGAGGGTACAGAAAAGATTTACCAGGATGTTGCCAGGTATGGAGGGCAATAGCTTTGAGGAGAGGTTGGAGAAATTTGGTTTGTTCTCACTGGAATGACAGAGGTTGAGGCTCGACTTAACAGAAGTCTACAAGATTATGAGGAGCATGGACAGAGTGGATAGTCAGAAGCTTTTTCCCAGGATGGAAGAGTCAATTACTATGGGGCACAGGTTTAAGGTGCGAGGGGCAAGGTTTAAAGGTGATGTACGAGGCAGATTTTTTACACAGAGGGTGGTGGGTGCCTGGAACTCGCTGCCGGGGGAGGTAGTGGAAGCGGATACGATAGTGACTTTTAAGGGGCGTCTTGACAAATTCATGAATAGGATGGGAATAGAGGGATATGGTTCCCGGAAGGGTAGGGGGTTTTAGTTAAATCGGGCAGCATGGTTGGTGCAGGCTTGGAGGGCCGAAGGGCCTGTTCCTGTGCTGTAATTTTCTTTGTTCTATTAGAAGCAGAATCGTACCTACACCATGTAGACTGCAGCAGTTCAAGCCTATCAAATTCGAACAGGACTAGACAAGATTAAAGTTTAAAAGTTTATTTATTAGTAATTTATTATTAATGTAATACTAATGTAATATTAGTATTACATTTACACTGCAATGAAGTTACTGTGAAAATCCCCGAGTCGCCACCCTTCGGCTCCTGTTCGGGTACACTGAGGGAGAATTTAGCACGGCCAATGCACCCTAACCAGCACGTCTTTCGGACTGTGAGAGGAAACTAGATGCAAGAAGGATGTTCCCAATGTTGGGGGCGTCCAGAGCCAGGGTTCACGGTCTGAGGGTTCAGGGCAGACTGTTTAGGACAGAGATGAGGAGAAATTTCTTCACCCAGAGATTGGTCTGCCTGTGGAATTCATTACCACGGGAAGGAGCTGAAGGCAAAGCTTTGTATGTTTTCAAGAAGAAATTAAATATAACTCTCGGGTGAAGGGGATCAGAGGATATGGGAGAAGGTGGGATCAGGCTATTGAGTTGGATGATCAGCCATGATCATAATGAATGGTGGAGCAGGCTCGAAGGGCCGAATGGCCTCTTCCTGCTCCTATTTTCTCACCGCCACCTTCTCAGGGGCAATTAGGGATGGGCAATAAGGACACGACATCCCTTGAATGAATAAAGGAAAAGGCTGGTTAAAGCTCCCAGAGAGCAGTGAGCCTCTGGAACGCGCTGCTGTCTGGTGTGTGTGGCTCCCATTGAGCGGGAGTGGAACCAGTTCCTGACTGGGCGAGCGACCAGATTGTTTAGCTAAGTGTCATAATCGAGATCACTTGGTCCAGGGATCACCTTCGCAGCTGGGTTTCGATCGCCAGTGTGCAGAGGGAAGAAGGAATCGTGAAATGATGGGAAAGGATTGAGAACCCGGAGGGGGTAAAGGAAGCTGAGAAGGAACTGGGAAAGTGGAGGAGTGAGTGGAGGGCAAAGGGGAGAGAGAAATGAGGAAGGAAGAATGAAAGAGAAAGAGGGAAAGGAACAGAAAGTCGGATCACATTGGGGCAGCACAGTGGCACAGTGGTTAGCACTGCTACCCCACAGCGCGAGGGGCCCAGATTCAATTCCGGCCTCGGGTCACTATCTGTGCGGAGTCTGCATGTTCTCCCCGTGTCTGCATGGGTTTCCTCCAGGTGCTCCAGTTTCCTCCCATAACCCAAAGATGTGCAGGTTAGGTTGATTGGCCATGCTAAATTAATCCTAGTGTCAGGGGGACTAGCAGGGTAAATATGAGGAGTTAAGGGAATAGGGCCTGGGTGGGATTGTGGTCGGTACAGACTCGATGGGCTGAATGGCCTCCTTCTGCACTGTAGGGATTCTATGATTCTATGATCAGAAGGAGATTACATTCTGAATCCAAAGGCTCGGATTTTATGTTGAACTCTCGACTGGCACAAAAAGATCCACCCCCCACCTCCACCACCTCCCCCCCCCCTCCACCAACAACCCCCCCCCCCCCCCCCCATGGCCATTAGGTCCTGCAGTGAGACTTGAACTTGGAGCATCTGGCCTGGAGAGAGGGTCACTACCCACTGCGCCACAGGATCTCCCCAGGACCTGACTTTGTTAGGGTTCCAGATCAGAAACCCCAATGTATAATATGAAGTTAGACTGAACTCCAAGAATTTTTTGTTTTGGCATGAATGTGAGGATAGGATATTGACTCCAGGGGTGATTCTACTGACAAACCAGGGAACTTTTATCAACAGAAACTTTATTTAACGACACAGTTTAGCTATAACAAATGAATTAGCTTAACATTTAACAATTATTTAATACGTAAATATGACCAGATACAATTTTTAACTGCTCACCTATCCCTGTGAGTTCCAATTCAAGCAATATTCCTCTGATAGACTTAAACTCCCCTCTTTAAAATTAGTTAACAAAACACACACTTACTTGCTTGTATATAGGTTACCAGTTTTGGAGCTTTCAGACAACCTTTACAGAGAGAGAGAGAGAGACAGAGAGAGAGAGAGACTGCTTTCTTCTGACAACCCAAGCAGCAACTGAAATGAAACTGAAAACTGTGTTTCTCCTGCAAGCTTAGCTTCTCCCATTAACCACATGACTCTGTCAATCAGCTCAATCAAAACTCTACACTGAAACCCTCAGGGGAAACCCAAGTAAATGTAAATGCATTAGCTCAGCTTAAAACAAATGCTCCATGTCTAAAATTAATACTTATCCTGTGCTCCCTGCTACCAATGTAAAGGTTTTGCTAAACAAATCAGCACCCTGCAAAACAGAGCTGAATTCTAAACAAGAAACATGAACAAAGAACAAAGAACAGTACAGCACAGGAAACAGGCCCTTCGGCCCTCCAAGCCTGTGCTGCTCCTTGGCCCAACTAGACTTTTCGTTTGTATCCCTCCATTCCCAGGCTGCTCATGTGACTATCCAGGTAAGTCTCAAACGGTGTCAGCGTGCCTGCCTCCACCACCCTACTTGGCGGCGCATTCCAGGCCCCCACCACCCTCTGTGTAAAAAACGTCCCTCTGTAAACCATGTAAAACATGGTTTACACCTGTTTTTTAAAGGCACAGTATCATCACAACGTGGCCTATATTTTATTGCAATGAAGCTCAAGTAGCATAACTGTTGCCAATTACAAGACTTAAACATGACACGGTGTAATTCTTAACAGGTAGCTATCTCTGTTGTTTCAATTTAAAAGCAATATCCCAAAGACATACATTCACTTTCAGAGTTAGTTAGCACTAGAACAAGTATGCTCGCTTGATACTAGATTTCCAGCTTTATAACACCTATAGACAGAAATCCAAACCAGCAGTTTCCAGAGAAGGATATATCCTCAAGGCAACAAATCAGAGAATTAAATCTAGTCTCGAGCAGCTTCTAGTCTTTAGACCTCAGAGACAGGAAAGGACACCTCTCTCTGCAGTTTGCAAAACAGCATCTGAAGTAGCAACTAAGCTGAGCTGTTTCCAGTCTTATGACTTGACCTGTCAATCACCCCAATAAAGTTCGACTCTCCAATCCCAGGGGCACACCAAAACAACAGAACACTGCATTAGTTCAGATTAAAACAAAAATGCTATCAATTATACTGCTTCAGTAACAATAGAGGAGACCGGCTGTAGACAAAATGGCTCCGATAAAATGCTCGGGATGGCGAGAAACATCCTGCAGAGAAACATGATGAAAAATATATTTCTTAAAGGCAGAATTAAAATACCCCCTGACTCCATTTCCCTATCGATCATCAGCACGCTCCTCGAGGCTGATGTGTGGAATGTCTCTGAACCCATTAACAGATGCAAGGATGCAATCCCAGTGGAACAAACCCATTCCCATTCACTGGTGTTAAACTTTCTCAGAGGTCATGTCCTTCTCACCAAGTCAGAAAATCGACACATCATGGAATCGGGCGGCACGGTGGCACGATGGTTAGCACTGCTGCCTCACAGCGCCATGGTCCTGGCTTGGATCACTGTCTGTGTGGAGTCTGCACATTCTCCCCGTGTCTGCATGGCCTCCTCCGGGTGCTCCGGTTTCCTCCCACAGTCCGAAAGACGTGCTGGTTAGGGTGCATTGGCCGTGCTAAATTGCCCCTTAATGTACCCGAACAGGCGCCGGAGTGTGGCAACTAGGGGATTTTCACTGTAACTTCATTACAGTGTTAATGTAAACTTACTTGTGGCAATAAATAAAACTTTAAACTTAGAATTCCTACAGTACAGAGGGAGGCCATTCGGCCCATCAAGTCTGTACCAACTGTAATCCCACCCAGGCCCTATCTCTGCAACCCTCACTTACCCTGCTAATCCCCCTGACACTAGGGTCAATTTCAGCATGGCCAATCAACCTAACCCGCACATCTTTGGCGTGCGGGAGGAAACGGGAGCACCCGGAGGAAACCCACGCAGACACGGGGAGAATGTGCAGACTCCACACAGACAGTGACCCAAGCCGGGAATTGAACCCGGGTCCCTGGCGCTGTGAGGCAGCAGTGCTAACCCACTGTGCCGCCGTGCCACCCACTAATTCTGACAGTGCAACACTCCTTCAGCACTGCACTGGGAGGATCAGCCCAGACTGTGGACATCTTGCCTCTGGAGTGGCGTTTGAAGCCACAAGATTCTGACATGAGAGGTTCACTAGCTGGAGAGGGTGGTGATCAGTTAATCATAACCCGGATAGACAGGTCTCTGATGTGGCCGCACAGATTTTTAAAAATATTTGTCCCTGGGATGTGGGCGTCGCTGGTTGGGACCAGCATTTATTGTCCATCTCTAATCACCCTTGAGAAGGTGGTGGTGAGCTGCCTTCTCGAACCCTCTGCAGTCCGTGTGGTGTAGGAACACCAGACTTGTGATCAAATCTCCGACCATTTTTCACAAGGGCGAGACAGAGGAGATGTTTTATAAATTGCATCTTTTTTTCTGAATAAAAGGCATCTTTTCCCAGTGGCTTTGTGTCGATTTCTTTCCACTCAGATTGATGCATCAATTATCTATTCAATAAGCCAGCAACGGGCAACAATTCATGAACTGATTATTTTCATGCGAGGTTTATCAGGTTCTCAGGAGCAGTCGATGATCAGCCAGCCAATTGGTTTACGAGCATTGAATGGCACCCCCCAGATGCCAGCTGAGATTTACCCTGGGAGTGTCCCCACCCTAACTCCACACCGACTCATTTACACTTGACATTGTTTCAGCCTTTGTTCTCTGGATTGCTCACACGCCCTTTTCTCTCAGTAAAGTGAGCGGCACAATGGAGTCTAAATGAGACTGATGTATTTTGTATTCATCAAGATCAGTATGTCTTTTATATCTGAGTGCCAAACATCCCAAGCAAGGAACAGCACAGGCTGGACTATAAAATCCTGGACACCATCCCCATCAAACACTCCCAGGACAGGTACAGCACGGGGTTAGATACAGAGTAAAGCTCCCTCTACACTGTCCCCATCAAACACTCCCAGGACAGGTACAGCACGGGGTTAGATACAGAGTAACGCTCCCTCTACACTGTCCCCATCAAACACTCCCAGGACAGGTACAGCACGGGGTTAGATACAGAGTAAAGCTCCCTCTACACCATCCCCATCAAACACTCCCAGGACAGGTACAGCACGGGGTTAGATACAGAGTAAAGCTCCATCTACACTACACTACACCAAACACTTCCAGGACAGATACAGTACAGGGTTAGGTACAGAATAAAGCTCCCTCCACACTGTCCCCATCAAATACTCCCAGGACAGGTACAGCACAGGGTTAGATACAGAGTAAAGCTCCCTCTACACTGTCCCCATCAAACACAGTAAGAAGTCTCACAACACCAGGTTAAAGTCCAACAGGTTTATTTGGTAGCAAAAGCCACAAGCTTTCAGAGCACTGCTCCTTCGTCAGGTGAGAGGGAATTCGGTTCACAAACAGGGCAAATAAAGACACAAACTCAATTTACAGAATAATTCTGTAAATCATTATTTTGTAAATTGAATTTGTGTCTTTATATGCCCTGTTTGTGAACAGAATTCCCACTCACCTGACGAAGGAGCAGCACTCCGAAAGTTTGTGGCTTTTGCTACCAAATAAACCTGTTGGACTTTAACCTGGTGTTGTTAAACTTCTTACTGTGTTTACCCCAGTCCAACGCCAGCATCTCCACATCATGCCCATCAAACACTCCCAGGCCAGATACAGCACGGGGTTAGATACAGAGTAAAGCATCCTCTACACTTTCCCCATCAAACACTCCCAGGACAGGTGCAGCACGGGATTAGATACAGAGTAAAGCTCCCTCTACACTGTCCCCATCAAACATCCCAGGACAGATACAGCACGGGGTTAGATACAGAGTAAAGCTCTTCACTGTCCCCATCAAACATGATGTGGAGATGCTGGCGTTGGACTGGGATAAACACAGTAAGAGTTTTAACAACACCAGGTTAAAGTCCAACAGGTTTATTTGGTAGCAAATGCCATTAGCTTTCAGAGCACTGCTCCTTCGTCAGATGGAGTGGATATCTGCTCTCAGTGGATATCTGTCTGGAGACAATGCACATCTCTTTAACCTGTGCTTAATACTCACTCCACTCACATTGTCTGTATCTTTAAGACCTGGTTGGTTGTAGAGATTCGCATTCTAATCAGTATTCTGTAACTTGATTTTGTGTCTCTGTGCCCTGTTTGAGAGCAGATATCCACTACATCTGACGAAGGAGCAGCGCTCCGAAAGCTAATGGCATTTGCTACCAAATAAACCTGTTGGACTTTAACCTGGTGTTGTTAAAACTCTTACCCCATCAAACACTCCCAGGACAGGTATGGCGTGGGATTAGATACAGAGTAAAGCTCCCTCTACACTGTCCCCATCAAACATTCCCAGGACAGGTACAGCACGGGGTTAGATACAGAGTAAATCTCCCTCTACACTGTCCCCATCAAACACTCCCAGGACAGGTACAGCACGGGGTTAGATACAGAGTAAAGCTCCCTCTACACTGTCCCCATCAAACACTCCCAGGACAGGTACAGCACGGGGTTAGATACAGAGTAAAGCTCCCTCTACACTGTCCCCCATCAAACACTCCCAGGACAGGTACAGCACGGGGTTAGATACAGAGTAAATCTCCCTCTACACTGTCCCCATCAAACACTCCCAGGACAGGTACAGCACGGGGTTAGATACAGAGTAAAGCTCCCTCTACACTGTCCCCCATCAAACACTCCCAGGACAGATACAGCACGGGGTTAGATACAGATTTGGTGTGAGCTGAGTCAAAGTGATGTGGATACAAGTTCTACTCCAGAAGGCTGAAGACAAAATGTCAGTTGTTTCTATTCAGGAGCTGGAAATTCAGATCTATTAAGTTTTATTATTTTTATTCATTAGTCACAAGTAGGCTTTGCAATGAAGTTACTGTGTAAATCCCCTAGTCGCCACACTCTGGCACCTGTTCGGGTACACTGAGGGAGAATTTAGCATGGCCAATGCACCCTAACCAGCACGTCTTTCAGAATGTGGGAGGAAGATAGATAGATAGTTTGAGCCATGTTGAGATCAAAAAGGAGGAGGTATTGGGGTTCCTGAGAAACATTAAGGTAGACAAGTCCCCAGGACCTGATGGGATATACCCCAGAATACTGAGAGAGACAAGGGAGGAAATTGCTGGGGCCTTGAGATAAATCTTTGTATCCTCATTGGCTACATGGGAGGTCCCAGAGGATTGGAGAATAGCCAATGCTGTTCCTTTGTTTAAGAACAAAGAACAAAGAACAATACAGCACAGGAACAGGCCCTTCGGCCCTCCAAGCTCGCGCCGCTCCCTGGTCCAAACTAGACCATTCTTTTGTACCCTTCCATTCCCACTCCGTTCATATGGCTGTCTAGATAAGTCTTAAACGTTCCCAGTGTGTCCGCCTCCACCACCTTGCCTGGCAGCGCATTCCAGGCCCCCACCACCCTCTGTGTAAAATATGTCCTTCTGATATCTGTGTTAAACCTCCCCCACTTCACCTTGAACCTATGACCCCTCGTGAACGTCACCACCGACCTGGGGAAAAGCTTCCCACTGTTCACCCTATCTATGCCTTTCATAATTTTATACACCTCTATTAAGTCTAAGAAGGGTATCAAGAATAATCCAGATAGAACAAAGAACAAAGAACAAAGAAAATTACAGCACAGGAACAGGCCCTTTGGCCCTCCAAGCCTGCACCGACCATGCTGCCCAACTGAACTAAAACCCCCTACCCTTCCGGGGACCGTATGCCTCTATTTCCATCCTATTCATGTACTTTTCAAGATGCCTCTTAAAAGTCACTACCGTATCCGCTTCCACTACCTCCCCCGGCAACGAGTTCCAGGCACCCACCACTCTCTGTGTAAAAAATCTGCCTCGTACATCTCCTTTAAACCTTGCCCCTCACACCTTAAACCTGTGCCCCCCAGTAATTTACTCCTCCACCCTGGGAAAAAGCTTCTGACTATCCACTCTGTCCATGCCTCTCATAATCTTGTCGACTTCTATCAGGTCTCCCCTCAACCTCCGTCGCTTCAGTGAGAACAAACCAAGTTTCTCCAACCTCTCCTCATAGCTAATGCCCTCCATAACAGTCAACATCCTGGTAAATCTTTTCTGTACCCTCTCCAAAGCCTCCACATCCTTCTGGTAGTGTGGAGATCAGAATTGAACACTATATTCCAAGTGCGGCCTAACTAAGGTTCTATAAAGCTGCAACATGACTTGCCAATTTTTAAACTCAACCTGCCAATGAAGGCAAGCATGCCGTATGCCTTCTTGACTACCTTCTCCACCTGCATTGCCATTTTCAGTGACCTGTGTACCTGTAAACCAAGATCCCTTTGCCTATCAATACTCATTTACTGTATATTTCCTTTCTGTATTAGACCTTCCAAAATGCATTACCTCACATTTGTCCAGATTAAACTCCATCTGCCATCTCTCCGCCCAAATCTCCAACTGATCTATATCCTGCTGTATCCTCTGATGGTCCTCATCGCTATCTGCAAATCAGGCCGGTAAATCAGGTAATTACAGGCCGGTGAGCCTTACATCAGTGGTAAGGAAATTATTGGAGAGGATTCTTCGAGACAGGATTTATTCCCACTTGGAAATAAGTAGATGTATTAGTGAGAGACAACATGGTTTTGTGAAGGGGAGGTCGTGTCTCATGAACTTGATCGAGATTTTCGAGGAAGTGACGAAGATGATTGATGAGGGTAGGGCAGTGGATGTTGTCTACATGGACTTCAGTAAGGGCTTTGACATGGCTCTTCATGGCAGACTGGTGCAGAAGGTGAAGCCATGTGGGATCAGAGGTGAGCTGGCAAGGTGGATACAAAATTGGCTTGGTCAAAGGAGACATAGGGTAGCAGTGGAAGGGTGCGTTTCTGAATGGAGGGCTGTGACAAGTGGTGTTCCTCAGGGATCAGTGCTGGGACCTTTGCTGTTTGTAATATATATAAATGATTTGGAGGAAAATGTAACTGGTTTGATTAGTAAGTTTGCGGATGACACAAAGGTTGGTGGATTTGTGGATAACGATGAGGAACATCAGAGGATACAGCAGGATATAAATCAGTTGGAGGCTTGGGCGGAGAGATGGCAGATGGAGTTTAATCCAGACAAATGTGAGGTAATGCATTTTGCAAGGTCTAATACAGATAGGAAATATACAGTCAATGGCAGAACCCTTAAAAGTATTGATAGGCAAAGGGATCTGGGTGTACAGGTACACAGGTCACTGAAAGTGGCAATGCAGGTGGAGAAGGTAGTCAAGAAGGCATACGGCATGCTTGCCTTCATCGGCCAGAGCATTGAGTTTAAAAATTGGCAAGTCACGTTGCAGCTTTATAGAACCTTAGTTAGGCCGCACTTGGAATATAGTATTCAATTCTGGTCGCCACACTACCAGAAGGATGTGGAGGCTTTGGAGAGGGTACAGAAAAGATTTACCAGGATGTTGCCTGTTATGGAGGGCATTAGCTATGAGGAGAGGTTGGAGAAACATGGTTTGTTCTCACTGGAACGACGGAGGTTGAGGGGCGACCTGATAGAAGTCTACAAGATTATGAGAGGGATGGGCAGAGTGGATAGTCAGAAGCTTTTTCCCAGGGTGGAAGAGTCAATTACTAGGGGGCACAGGTTTAAAGTGCGAGGGGCAAGGTTTAAAGGAGATGTACGAGGCAGATGTTTTACACAGAGGGTGGTGGGTGCCTGGAACTCGTTGCTTGGGGAGGTAGTGGAAGCGGATATGATAGTGACTTTTAAGGGGCGTCTTGACAAATACATGAATAGGATGGGAATAGAGGGATATGGTCCCCGGAAGGATAGGGGGTTTTATTTCAGATGGGCAGCATGGTCGGTGCAGGCTTGGAGGGCTGAAGGGCCTGTTCCTGTGCTGTAATTTTCTCTGTTCTTTGAAACCAGAGCACCCGGAGGAAACCCACGCAGACACGGGGAGAAAGTGCAAACTCCACACAGACAGTGACCCAAGCCGGGATGCGAACCCTGGTCCCTGGCGCTGTGAGGCATCAGTGCTAACCGCTGTGCCACTGTGCCACCTTGGCCAGAGGGGTCAACTCAATTGGGGAATTTTACTGTCCCGCCCGCCACGGGAATCGCAGCGGGCGAGGGGCGGAATATGGAAAGGTCCGTTGACCTTGGGTGGGATTTTATGGGTTTGGGACGAGCGAGGCCATAAAATCCTGACCCAAGCATTTGGAGACCAGTCTGGTGGAGGGTATTCTGATGAGAGCGTATGTTTTTACTGTTGAATATGACTTTTACATCACAAATGATATTCAAAGAGTCAAAAGCTTTCAGATATTTAACATTTGCAGTTTTGATGAGATGAGAAAACAGCAAATAGCAGCTGCTCCTGCTACAGGAAGCAAGCGGAAAGCTCCTCGATAATGTTTGATATTTCTGGCAAGTTAGAAGGTGTCTCAGTGGGAAACTTCCCCAAAGCATCGTTTGATGGTGGCTTCTCTCCATTTAACTGGGAAGCAGTAAGATTTAATCCACTTGCTGTGCGCACTGATAAATAGTTCTCCGTACTCGAGGAACACTTTATCCAGCAGTTCATCCTCTTCCTTTTTAATTCACAGAATCCCTACAGAAGGAGGCCATTCGGCCCATCGAGTCTGCATTGACTCTCTGACAAAGCACCTTACCCAGGCCCTCTCCCCACCCCATCCCCGTAACCCTGCACATTTCCCATGGCTAATCCATCTAACCTGCACTAAGGGACAATTTAGCATGGCCAATCCAGCTAACCCGCACATCTTTGGAGGGTGGGAGGGAACCGGAGCACCCGGAGGAAACCCACGCAGACACGGAGGGAGAACGTGCAAACTCCACACAGACAGTGACTTAAGCCGGGAATTGAACCCGGGTCCCTGACACTGTGAGGCAGCAGTGCTAACCACTGTGCCTCCGTGCTGCCCTGATCATGAATACAGATTGTAAATAGCTGAGTTTCCAGCACTGATGTACTCATAGAAATCATAGAAATCATAGAAACCCTACAGTACAGAAAGAGGCCATTCGGCCCATCGAGTCTGCACCGACCACAATCCCACCCAGGCCCTACCCCCATATCTCTACCTATTTTACCCACTAATCCCTCTAATCTACGCATCCCAGGACACTAAGGGGCAATTTTAGCATGGCCAATCAACCTAACCCGCACATCTTTGGACTGTGGGAGGAAATCGGAGCACCCGGAGGAAACCCACGCAGACACGAGGAGACTGTGCAAACTCCACACAGACAGTGACCCGAGCCGGGAATCGAACCCAGGTCCCTGGAGCTGTGAAGCAGCAGTGCTAACCACTGTGCCACCGTGCCGCCCCCTTATTCACTCCCCTTTCAGACATTGAAGAGTTCGGGGGAGGGGGGGTGGGGGAGAGTAGTGTGACGGGCAATGGGGCAGGGGCATTAATTGGATTGCTCTTTCAAAGGACCAAGTGCCCCCTTTCTGTGCTGTAAGATTTGACAAAAGCAGTCGTTTTGACAAAAGCAGGGGTGCGACCAGCCGAGCCATGCTGATACCCAGTACCGATGGTGAGACCCAAACAGGGTTTGTTTTGCCAGGTGTTTTAGTGACTAACATAAGTTCCTATTGCAGAATTGACACAGCTGCAGTTTAAGCCTTTTAAATCCCCGCATTGCTGTTAGACTTCATGCATGGCTGCAATATTGCTAATGGCTTCATTGCAGTGAATAAACCTACTAAGCAAGATTCACAAATACAAATAGCGATTAATCCCGCAATCACGTGAAGTTTTAATAAAATAACTCTTGGCTGACACTGGACTGGCTGCATTGCTGCCACAAAGATCAGGTCTGAGAGTGGGATCAGTCACTGGGTGGGAAATAAACACAACAGTAATTCTAATTGGGACAGAAATGAAAGGAAATCTGGGCTTATCCAGGGACTCGCTTATCCAGAGTTCCCAGAGCCGACTGCTACCCAGGCAACCAGAGTCTGAATGAACATGGGGTGGGGCTTGGATCAGGTTTTCCTGTGTGATGCAGTCCGCAGTCAAACAGCCTGCCTGTGTTCGCAGCTTCGGCTCGCCCCAACTGCGGCCCCCCCCCGGATATGCAGCAGCCCCTCGAGAGGCAGAAGGGAAGAAATTGCATTTCTATAGCATCTTCCACGACTACCCCAGACACCCAATGAAACAGCTTCTCCTTATTCAGCCAATCAAAACATGATTTTGAACACCACGTGTAAAAATGTGAAAGAGACAAGAGCAATATGTGGGGTTAGGGGGATAAGGCCTGGGTGGGACCATTGTTGGTGCAGACTCGATGGGCCGAATGGCCTCCTTCTGCACTGTAGGGATTCTATGATTTTTGGACTCTAAAGGGATTGTGAATAGCTGGGGTCCAAGCACTGATCCCTGCTGTCCAGGTGTAGTCCCACCAAGACCCTGTACGGCTTGCTCCTGTACTCAAGTCTTCTTGCAATGAAGGCCAACATACCATTTGCCTTCCTATCTGCTTGCTGTTCCTGCATGTTAGCTGTCAGTGACTGGTGTACTAGGGCACCCAGGTCCCTTTGTACATCAATATTTCCCAATCTATCACCATTTAAATCACACTCTGCCAATCTGTTGCTCTGTCTGAAGTCAATAACTTCACATTTATTCACATGTATACCGCATCTGCCATGTATTTACCCATTCGCTCAACTTGTCTAAATTACTTTAAAGTCTCCTAACATCCTCCTCACTATTCTCACTTAGTTTTGTGTCATCAGCAAACTTGGAAATACTACATTACCTCATCCAAATCAGTGACATGTAAAGGTGTGAGGGGTTTGGAGAGAGTGGAAGAGTATAGGCTTGAGATGGAGAATCAGCCATGATCATATTGAATGGCAGAGGAGGTGTGAGGGGCCGAATGGCCTACTCCTCTGTCTTTCCATATCTCTATGGCCTCCTACTCTTCTTATGCCATACGTTTGGTGGTGGGAGGGTGCACATGTTTGGGACAATAGAGTTAATATAATATTAATATAATATAATATAATACAAAAGCAGGGAAGTCATGATGGAGTTGTATAGAACTTTGGTGAGGCCACAGCTAGAATACTGTGTGCAGTTCTGGTCACCATATTATCGGAAGGATGTGATTGCACTGGAGGGGGTGCAGAGGAGATTCACCAGGATGCTGCCGGGGGTGGAATATTTAAGTTATGAAGAGAGGTTGGATAGGCTTGGGTTGTTTTCATTGGAGCAGAGAAGACTGAGGGGCGACCTGATCGAGGTGTACAAGATTATGAGGAGCATGGACAGGGTGGATAAGGAGCAGCTGTTCCCCTTAGTTGAAGGGTCAGCCACGAGGGGACATAGGTTCGAGGTGAGGGGCAGGAGGTTTAGGGAAGATGGGAAGAAAAACATTTTTACCCAGAGGGTGGTGAGGGTCTGGAATGCGCTGCCTGGGAGGGTGGTGGAGGCGGGATGCCTCACATCCTTTAAAAAGTATCTGGATGAGCACTTGGCACATCATAACATTCAGGGCTCTGGGCCAAGTGCTGGTAAATGGGATTAGGTGGGAGTTCAGGTGTTTCTATTGTGTTGGTGCAGGCTCGATGGGCTGAAGGGCCTCTGCTGCGCTGTGTGATTCTATGATTCTATAATCTCATCAAACACGCCGTTCATTGAAAGGGTTAAGTTGTTGAGTGAATGAATTGTGGACTGTGAAAATGAATCATTAATGTTTTCGGAAGAGATCTAGCAGGAATACGTTAGACTAATTAAGCATTAATTCTCTCCAGTAACTCTTTATGTCGCTATCTCACTACAACACATTGATCTCTTTATTTCTCAACATATTTATATTACTGTTTCCATTGGTAATCGTTTCCCCGGAACCCAATTAACATTTGTTACTTCAGCTAGGTATTTCTTTTTCCCTGGGAGTGTAGATATGTGCGTGTTCTCTCAACACACTGAGCTATGGCGGCACGGTGAGTGTGGTGGTGCCGTTGCCAGACTGGTCATTAAATAAGTCTGCACTAATGATGTTGGAAAGTAATTCAAATCCTTTCGGAGAATTGTCAGAATTTGAATACTTTTAAACTCAAAT
Source organism: Mustelus asterias (assembly GCF_964213995.1). Classification (NCBI taxonomy): domain Eukaryota; kingdom Metazoa; phylum Chordata; class Chondrichthyes; order Carcharhiniformes; family Triakidae; genus Mustelus; species Mustelus asterias. The sequence continues at coordinate 367,066 of NW_027590387.1, read as the reverse complement.
CTGGAACGGAGAACTTGGTGCTGAATTTTACAACCCCCTGCTGACCTCCACTGACCTCCGCTGACCTCTGCTGACCTCCGCTGACCTCTGCTGGATGTGGGTTACCTGGAGGCCACATGGGATATGCCAGGTACCTGGCCTACCTGCAACCTGATCCCCATTATCCGTGGGTAAGGTGCACACTAAACTGCCGGCCCTTACACTTATTGAAGCCCAATTAAGTAGCAATTTATTTTTAGTTCATTCGTGGGACATGGGCATCACCGGCTGGTCAGCATTCATTGTCCATCCCTCGTTGCCCTTGAGAAGGTGGAGGTGAGCTGCCTTCTTGAAACATTCCAATCCAGATCTATTCCGAGACCTATTGCCCCCAGGGGAGGCGGTGACCTAGTAGTACTATCACTAGACTGTTAATCCAGAAACTCAGCTAATGTTCTGGGGACCCGGGTTCGAATCCCGCCACAGCAGGCGTTGGAATTTGAATTCACTAAAAAATATCTGGAATTAAGAATCTACTGATGACCATGATGCCATTGTCGATTGTCGGAAAAACCCACCTGGTTCACTAATGTCCTTTAGGGAAGGAAATCTGCCATCTCTATCTGGTCTGGCCTACGTGTGACTCCAGAGCCACAGCAATGTGGTTGACTTTCAACTGCCCTCTGAACAAGGGCAATTAGGGATGGGCAATAAATGCCCATCTCCCATGAATTAATTTTTAAAAAAGGCTGGTGTGGCAGGCAGGTCAGAGTGCAAAGGTCACTTTTGAAAATGGCTTCTTTGAAAAGGTTTAAAAGAAGGAAATGCTCATCAATTGTCTATGGTGGGTAAGTTGTTGGAAGGTATTTTGAGACACAGGATCTACAGGCATTTAGAGACACAGGGGTGATTAGGGACAGTCGGCATGGCTTTGTGAGTGGAAAATCATGTCTCACAAATTTGATTGAGTTTTTTGAAGGGGTAACCAAGAAGGTAGATGAGGGCAGTGCAGTTGATGTTGTCTACATGGACTTTAGCAAGGCCTTTGACAAGGTTCCGCATAGTAGGTAAAACCTCACGGGATCCAGGGTGAGGTTTCTAAATGGATACAAAATTGGCTCTTGACAGAAGCCAGGGGGTGGTTGTAGAGAGTTGTTTTTCAAACTAGAGGCCTGTGACCAGCGGTGTGCCTCAGGGATCAGTGCTGGGTCCACTGTTATTTGTAATTTATATTAATGATTTGGATGAGAATATAGGAGGCATGGTTAGTAAGTTTGCAGATGACACCAAGATTGGTGGCATAGTGGACAGTGAACAAAGTTATCTCCGATTGCAAAGGGACCTTGATCAATTGGGCCAGTGGGCTGACGAATGGCAGATGGAGTTTAATTTAGATAAATGCGAGATGATGCATTTTGGTAGATTGAACCAGAGCAGGACTTACTCAGTTAATAGTAGGGCTTTGGAGACACCCTACCATTTGTTGCAGAACAAAGAGATCTAAGGGTATATGTTCATAGCTCCTTGAAAGTGGAGTCACAGGCATGGAAACAGGCCCTTCAGCCCAACTTGTCCATGCTGCCCAGTTTTTACCACTAAGCTAGTTCCAATTGCCCACATTTGGCCCATATCCCTCTAAACCTATCCTACCCATGTAACTGTCGAAATACTTTTTAAAAGACAAAATTGTACCCGCCTCTACTTCTACCTCTGGCAGCTTGTTCCAGACACTCACCACCCTCTGTGTGAAAAAATTGCCCCTCTGGACACTTTTCTATCTCTCCCCTCTCACCTTAAACCGATGTCCTCTAGTTTTAGACTCTCCTACCTTTGGGAAAAATTATTGACTTTCTAGTTGATCTGTGCCTCTCATTATTTTATAGGCCTCTATAAGGTCACCCCTCAGCCTTCGACGCTCCAGAGAAAAAAGTCCCAGTCTATCCAGCCTCTCCTTATAACTCAAACCATCAAGTCCCGGTAGCATCCTAGTGAATCTTTTCTGCACTCTTTCTAGTTTAATAATATTCTTCTATAATAGGGTGACCAGGATTTCACACAGTATTCCAAGTGTGGCCTTACCAATGTCTTGTACAACTTCAACAAGACGTCCCAACTCCTGTATTCAATGTTCTGACCAATGAAACCAAGCATGCTGAATGCCTTCTTCACCACTCTGTCCACCTGTGACTCCACTTTCAAGGAGCTATGAACCTGTACCCCGAGATCTCTTTGTTCTGGAACACTCCCCAACGCCCTACCAGTAACTGAGTAAGTCCTGTCCTTGTTCAATCTACCAAAATGCATCACCTCACATTTGTCTAAATTAAACTCCATCTGTCATTCATCAGCCCACTGGCCCAATTGATCAAGATCCCGTTGCAATCGGGGATAACCTTCTTCACTGTCCACTATGCCACCAATCTTGGCGTCATCTACAAACCTACTAACCATGCCCCCTATATTCTCATCCACTTGGTGTGAATTAGGACTGGATGGGGGCAGATGAGCGTCTGGACAGGACAGCATTGGAATTGTTTCAGAGTTTTTCTGTTACTGTGAGGAAACAAGTCTCAGTGACGCTAACAATATCTGAATAAAGAGATGCATTTAGGCTTATTATAAAATTAATAGGTGACAATGGAGTTTCCAACCATTCCCACTGTTTCAAGGAGTTCAAATATTCCAACATTCACCACAAATTATGCAACCATAGAGCACTTACAGCAAATGTAAAGGCCATTCAGTCCGTCATGCCTGTACTGGCTCACCGAATGATCAATTCACCAAGTCCCATTCCCCCACCCTTTTCCCATTCCCTACAAACCTTGCTTCTTCATAATGATCCAATTCCGCTTTGAAAGCCATAAATAAATACCTCCAGCACTCCCCGGCAGATCCAAACCCAAGGGGTCATCCAGACTCGAAACGTTGGCTCCGTTCTCCCTCCACAGATGCTGTCGTACCTGCTGAGATTTTCCAGCATTTTATTGTTTTTCTTCCAAACCCCTTGTTGCTTTGGAAAGTTTTGACCTCATGTTGCCACTCCTTCTCTTGCCAGCCACCCTAAGTGGTGTCCTCTGCTTCCCAATTCAGTGTGTTGCAGTGATTTATAGAGTTGTTTGCTCAAATGCTCAATAAATTCACTTGTGGCTGAAGCATGAAATTGGGCTGGTATTTACTAAACTGAGCAAAGATCAAAGAAAAGGTTGTTTGTTTGTTCCCCTGGGTAAGGTGTAAAACGCACTGAGCATTCAAGGTCGAAAGAGTTGAGTAGCTTTATTTGTACTTAGGAAGACAGGCACTGACCAAACCAGGATTTATTGCCCATCCCTAATTGCTGTTCAGAAGTTGGTAGTGAGTCACCTCCTGCACCCGCTGCAGTCGACATGGTGTAGGTACACCCAGAGTGCTGTTAGGGAGGGAGTTCCAGGATTTTGATCCAGTGACAGTGAAGGAACAGCCGATATATTTCCAAATCAGGATGGTGACTGACTCGGTGGGGAACTTCCAGGTGGTGGTGTTCCCAGGTATCTGCTGGCACTGGAGAGGGTGCAGAGGAAATTCACTAGATTGATTCCGGAGTTGAGAGGGTTGGCTTATGAGGAGAGACTGAGTAGACTGGGACTATACTCATTGGAATTCAGAAGAAAGAGGGGGAATCTTATAGAAACATATAAGATTATGAAGGGAATAGATAAGATAGAAGCAGGGAGGTTGTTTCCACTGGCGGGTGAAACTAGAACTCGGGGGCATGGCCTCAAAATAAGGGGAAGCAGATTTAGGACTGAGTCGAGGAGGAACTTCTTCACCCAAAGTGTTGTGAATCTGTGGAATTCCCTGCCCAGTGAAGCAGTTGAAGCTACCTCATTGAATGTTTTTAAGGCAAGGATAGATACATTTTTGAACAGTAAAGGAATTAAGGGTTATGGTGAGCGGGCGGGTAAGTGGAGCTGAGTCCACAAAAAGATCAGCCATGATCTTATTGAATGGCGGAGCAGGTCGAGGGGCCAGATGGCCTACTCCTGTTCCTAGTTCATATGTTCTTCTGCCCTTGTCCTTCTAGGTGGTAGAGGTGACAGGTTTGGAAGGTGTGCTGAAGGAGAATTGGTGAGTTGCTGCAGTGCATCTTGCAGATGGTACACACGGCTGCCAGGGTGCACCGTTGGTGCTGGACGGAGTGAATGTTTGGTTAGATGTGCCTGAGAGACATTCATCCAGGCAAGTGGAGAGTGTTTAATCACACTCCTGACTTGTGCCTTGTAGACGGTGGCCAGGCTTTGGGGAGTCAGGAGGTGGGTTACTCATCGCAGAATTCCCAGCCTCTAACCTGTTCTTGTAGCTATAATGTTTATATGGCTGGTTCAGTTCAGTTTCTGGTCAATGGTAACCCCCAGATGTTGATAGTGAGGAATTCAGTGATGGTGATGCCATTGGATGTCAAGGGATGATGCTTAGATTTTCTCTTGTAGGAGATGGTCATTGTCTGGCACTTGTGTGGCGTGAATGTTACTGACACTTGTCACTCCAAAGCTGGATATTGTTGAGGTCTGACTGTATTTGGACACGGACTGCTTCAGTATCTGAGGAGTGGCGAATGGTGCTGAACATTGTGCAATCATCAGCAAACATCCCCACTCCTGACCTTTTGATGGTAGGAAGGTCATTGGTGAAGCAGCTGAAGATGGTTGGGCCGAGGACACTCCCCTGAGGAACTCCTGCAGTAAAAGAGCTGAGATGAGAGACCTCCAAGAACCACAACCATCTTTCTTTGTGCCAGGTATGACTCCAGCCAGCGAAGGGTTTTGCCCTGATTCCCAGTGACTCCAGTTTTGTGAGGGCTCTTTGAGGCCACACTCGGTCAACTGCGTTCTTGATGTCGAGAGCTGTCACTCTCACCTCTCACCTTTAGTTCAGCACAGGTTCTCCCAGTGGATGTAAAATATTACAAGGCCAGGTAAAGATCAGGGGAAGTTCTCCCTGGTGCCTGGCCAACATTATCCACCAATCAAACACCAAAACAGATTATTAAATGGCTGCTTGTGGGGCATTGGTTTGATTTTGATTTGATTTATTATTGTCACATGTATTAGCAAACAGTGAAAAGTATTGTTTCTTGCACGCTATACAGACAAAGCATACCGTTCATAGAGAAGGAAAGGAGAGAGTGCAGAATGTAGTGTTACAGTCATAGCTCGGGTGTAGAGAAAGATCAACTTAATGCAAGGTAAGTGCATTCAAAAGTTTGACGGCAGCAGGGAAGAAGCTGTTCTTGAGTCGGTTGGTACGTGACCTCAGACTTTTATATCTTTTTCCGGCGGAAGAAGGTGGAAGAGAGAATGTCCGGGGTCCTTAATTATGCTGGCTGCTTTGCCGAGGCAGTGGGAAGTGTAGACAGAGTCAATGGATGGGAGGCTGGTTTGAGTGATGGACTGGGCTTCATTCACGACTCTTTGTAGTTTCTTGTGGTCTTGGGCAGAGCAGGTGCCATACCAAGCTGTGATACAACCAGAAAGAAGGCTTTCTATGGCACATCTGTGGTAGTTTGAACATAGAACATAGAACATTACAGCGCAGTAGAGGCCCTTCGGCCCTCGATGTTGCGCCGACCAGTGAAACCAATCTAAAGCCCCTCTAATCTACACTATTCCAATATCATCCATATGTTTATCCAATGACCATTTAAATGCCCTTAATGTTGGCGAGTCCATTACTGCTGCAGGCAGGGCATTCCACGCCCTTACTACTCTCTGAGTGAAGAACCTACCTCTGACATCTGTCCTATATCTCTCACCCCTCAATTTAAAACTATGTCCCCTCATGCTCGCCATCACCATCCGAGGAAAAAGGCTCTCACTATCCAGCCTATCTAATCCTCTGATCATCTTGTATGCCTCTATTAAGTCACCTCTTAACCTTCTTCTCTCTAACGAAAACAGCCTCAAGTCCCTCAGCCTTTCCTCATAAGACCTTCCCACCATACCAGGCAACATCCTAGTAAATCACCTCTGCACCCTTTCCAATGCTTCCACATCCTTCCTATAATGCGGCGACCAGAACTGTACGCAATACTCCAAGTGCGGCCGCACCAAAGTTTTGTACAGCTGCAACATGACCTCCTGGCTCCGAAACTCAATCCCTCTCCGTACGCCTTCTTAACAACCCTATCAACCTGGGTGCCAGCTTTCAGGGATCTGTGCACATGGAAAAGTTGGTGAGAGTTGAAGTAGACATACCAAATTTCCTTTCTCTCCTGAGGAAGTGGAGGCGTTGGTGGGCTTTCTTAGCTATAGTGTTGGCCTGGGGGGACCAGGACAGGTTGTTGGTGATCTGGACACCTAAAAACTTGAAGCTCTCGACCATTTCTACTTCGTTCCCATTGATGTCGACAGGGGCATGCTCTCCACTACGCTCCCTGAAGTTGATGACTATCTCCTTCGTTTTGGTGCGCGCAAATTGGATGTAAGTCATTCTTTACTGGTGCCAATTTCCTTGTGCCAAGTGCCACGTGGGTGTTTTCATGGGAGTCAAGCTGATTCCTTCTCACTGGAGTCTTCGGAGAGGCAATGCCTTACATCAGCCAGAGCCTGGATCACGACCATTTCCTCAACAACTCAATAATTTAATAATTTCTGCTTGCAAGAGATCAATATTTAGCTGCTGAGCTTTTAACAATTTATAACTCTCCTTCCCAGCTGCTGATTAGTCATTGCTGCTAAATACCTGGCAAATGTATACACAAGCCTCCGGCTAATGGGGGATATAAATAGAAGATGTGAAGGCGGTGTGAGCTTAATCTCACAGTTGAGTCACTTTCTCCCTTGTTCAAACATAAAGTACATCGGCTGAAGAATAATTGGCAAAAGGGCTAAAGAACAGGAGATTTTTTTTCTTTTACTCAGGGAGTTGTGATCTGGAAGGTGCTGCCTGAAAGGGCGGTGGAAGCAGATTCAACAGGAACTTTCAAAAGGAAATTGGATACCTGAAGGGAAAATATTTGCAGAGCTCTGGAGAAAGAGCTGGACTAATTAAATTGCTCTTTCAAAGAGTTGGCACAGGCCTGATTGGGTGCCATTGTGCTCCATCTTCCTCGGATTCCAACAGATGCGTAGCTCCCCATTGATTGGTGGACAGTTGCTAGTTTCAAACAGTTTTTCCCTTTAGAAGGAGACTTCTGACCATCACTAATGTCACTGACCTCCATCTCCACAACATCACTGTAGGGACTAAATGGATCAAGGGATATGGGGTGAAGGCAGGATCAGGATGTTGAGTTGAATGATCAGCCATGATCATGATGAATGGCAGAGCAGGCTCGAAGAGATAGACAGAGATAGATAGGTTCTTGATTAATAAGGGTATCAGGGGTTATGGGGAAAAGGCAGGGGAATGGGGATGAGAAAAATATCAGCCATGATTGAATGGCGGAGCAGACTCGATGGGCCGAGTGGCCTAATTCTGCTGCTATGTCTTATGGAAGGGCTGAATGACCTACTCCTGCCTCTATTTTTGATATATGTATGTGTCATATATGTATGATACATATATGTATGTTTCTAGCAATCCTGGCTTCTGCAGTCTCTCCATGTTAACTGAAGTCCCTCATTCCTGGTCCCATTCTTGTAAATCTCCTCCGCAATCCCTCCAAGGCCATGGCATCCTTCCTAAAGTGTGGGGCCCAGAATTGGTGCTTCACGGTGCCTCACAGGAGCAAACTGTGACAGCCAGGCACATAAAGTGATATTAGGGTCTATAGCCAGAAGTCAGGGTCAAAGAGTTGTATTTTTAAGAGTGCCTTAAAAGAAGGAAAGAGACTTAGTGAGGCGGAGAGATTTAGGGAGAGAATCTCAGCTCTCAGGGACCAGGCAGCCAATGACACGGTCACCAATGATGAAGTGATTAAAATCAGAAAAGAGGCCAGAATAAGGAGGACAGAGACCTGGGAGGGATGGGGGATTACAGAAATAGGGAGGGGGTGAGGCCAGGGAGGGATTTGGAAACAAGGATGAGAAGCTTAAAATCAGGCTGGGAGTTAATTATAGTAAGAAGTTTAACAACACCAGGTTAAAGTCCAACAGGTTTATTTGGTAGCAAAAGCCACACAAGCTTTCGAGGCTCTAAGCCCCTTCTTCAGGTGAGTGGGAATTCTGTTCACAAACAGAATTTATAAAGACACAGACTCAATTTACATGAATAATGGTTGGAATGCGAATACTTACAACTAATCCAGTCTTTAAGAAACAAAACAATGGGAGTGGAGAGAGCATGGAGAGATTTACAAGAATGGGACCAGGAATGAGGGACTTCAGTTAACATGGAGAGACTGCAGAAGCCAGGATTGCTAGAAACATACATATATGTATCATACATATATGACACATACATATATCAAAAATAGAGGCAGGAGTAGGTCATTCAGCCCTTCCATAAGACATAGCAGCAGAATTAGGCCACTCGGCCCATCGAGTCTGCTCCGCCATTCAATCATGGCTGATATTTTTCTCATCCCCATTCCCCTGCCTTTTCCCCATAACCCCTGATACCCTTATTAATCAAGAACCTATCTATCTCTGTCTATCTCTTCGAGCCTGCTCTGCCATTCATCATGATCATGGCTGATCATTCAACTCAACATCCTGATCCTGCCTTCACCCCATATCCCTTGATCCATTTAGTCCCAAGAGCTATATCTAATTTCATAGAATCATAGAATCCCTACAGTGCAGAAGGAGGCCATTTGGCCCATCGAGTCTGCGCCACTCACAATCCCACTCAGGACCTATTCCCATGACCCCACATATTTACCCTGCTAATCCCCCTGACACTAGGGTCAATTTAGCCTGGCCAATCCACCTAACCTGCACATCTTTGGACTGTGGGAGGAAACCGGAGCACCCGGAGGAAACCCACGCAGGCACGGGGAGAATGTGCAAACTCCACAGAGACAGTGACCCAAGCCGGGAATCGAACCCAGGTCCCTGGTATTGTGAGGCATCGGTGTTAACCACTGTGCCACCATGCTGCCCATTTCTTCTTCAAATCACGCAACCTTTTGGCCTCAACTACATTCTGTGGTGATGAATTCCACACATTCACCACTCTCTGGGTGAAGAAATTTCTCCTCACCTCACTCCTCAAACTATGACCCCAAGTTAAAACCAGCCTCCCATCCATTGACTCTGCCTACACTTCCCGCTGCCTCGGCAAAGCAGCCAGCATAATCAAGGACCCCACGCACCCCGGACATTCTCTCTTCCACCTTCTTCCGTCGGGAAAAAGATACAAAAGTCTGAGGTCACGTACCAACCGACTCGAGAACAGCTTCTTCCCTGCTGCCATCAGACTTTTGAATGGACCTACCTTGCATTAAGTTGATCTTTCTCTACACCCTAGCTATGACTGTAACACTACATTCTGCACTCTCTCCTTTCCTTCTCTATGAATGGTATGCTCTGCCTGTATAGCACGCAAGAAACAATACTTTTCACTGTATGTTAATACATGTGACAATAATAAATCAAATCAAATCAAATCAAAAAATTTCTGGACTCCCCACCATCAGGAACATTCTTTCTGAATCTACCCTGTCTAACCCTGTTGGAATTTTATTAGTCTCTCCTTAGAGCAGAGAAGGTTAGGAAAGATTTAATGGAATTGTTCAAAATTTGGAAGGGATTTGATAGCGAAACTGTTTCCATTGAGATGGCTGGTTGTAGGTAACCAAAGGACACAGGTTCATGATAATTGGCAAAAAGAATCAACGGGAAATGGAGAGAAATATTTTAATGCTGCAAATTATTGAGCTGAAAGGGCAGTGGAAGCAGATTCAATGGAAACTTTCAGATGAAAATTGCAAGTGTACTTGAAGAGGAAAATATTTGTACAGCTCTAAGGAAAGAGCGGGGGAGTGGGATTAATTGGATAACTCTTTCAAAGAGTCTGCATGGGCACAATAGGTCAATACCTTCTCTCTGTGCGATGAGATTCTCGAACCTTGAGCGAGGGAACAGGGAGACATTTGCAATTGCAAGGCATGGAGAGAAGGAGGATGTTTCCTCAGACAATCAAAAGTAATCCAATTCTGTTTGCAGGCTGGAATGGACAAGAGAAGAGTGCAATGTGAATCAGTTGGGATGTCAGCGATGCAAGGACTGTTAACCCTTCCCTTCCCTGAAGAAGCTGTACACTTTCACAGGGTCGTATTGAGAAGCTGGGTGTGTGTGGTGAACCATCGTTGGTTCACCACTGGGGTTGTTATTGTATTACTGTTGGGCTAGGGTGTTGTTGTTATGGGGGTTGTACTATGTTGTTGGGATAGGGTGTTTACCTGTCCTGGGTGTTATCATGGCACACTCCAGTGGGGTCCCGCCTCCGGTGGCAGGGTATAAGACCCCCTGCTCCGGCAGGACCCCTTCAGTCTGAACGGGTGAATTTGTGTTAGTAGTTTCATTGTTAATGTATTAAAGCCTTCAGTTCTAAAGCCTTGTTTCCGGGTGCTCATTGAGGTGCATCAATTTAATACATTAACTGAGAATATGGAACAGATCCTAAAACCGGATCGTCTGACACTGGACCCACGTGCGGTCGGTGCAGCTAACACGTTCGAACATTGGTGGAAGTGCTTCGAGGACTACCTGGCAGCCTCGGTAGCTATCACTACAGACAGTGATAGACTCCAGGTCCTCCACGCAAGGGTAAGCGACACGATTTACCTAGCCATTCGTGCAGCTTCCACTTACCAGGGTGCCGTCGAGCTCCTAAAGAATAGGTACATTACGCCACCCAACGAGATTCACGCTCGTTATCTCCTCGCTACACGACGTCGGCAGTCGGGCGAGACCATAGAAGACTACGCCAATGAACTCCTGCAGCTTGCCAGGGGTTGTGACTGTAAGGATGTCTCCGCCGAGCAGTACATGCAAGACCTCGCCCGAGACGCGTTCGTAGCAGGGGTAGGGTCCTCGTACATCAGACTTAAATTATTAGAAAAGGGGAAACTCAACTTGACCCAGGCAATGGGGATGGCCGTGAGGTTGGAGGCGGCGTCGAAGAGCTTGGCGCTGTACCCCGAGGGCCACGTGCAGTCAACGTGGTTGGAGCAAGCTCTGCTCCCTCCTCGCCCCGCGAACCCGCGCTCCCAGATCGATTCGACGACGGCGGCAGCTCCAGGTGGCCAGCGATGCTATTTTTGCGGTGGGGCCAAGCATCCACGGCAACAGTGTCCGGCAAGAACGGCAATCTGCAGCCAGTGCGGTAAAAAAGGCCACTACGGCAAAGTCTGCAGGTCCAAACCTAAAAACGGCAGTGCAGCTTGTAACCCTCCAGAACGGAGACCATCTCTTTCGGCGCTGCAGTACCCACGAGGTCCGACCACGTGCGATCTCAGGACGGCGCCATCGTGGCAGACAGAGGAGGAGGAAGACCACCAGGAGTCGCTGCGCTTGGAGCCCTCGGCCACATGCGATTCATGGGGGCGGCCATCATGGTCCACGACGACTAGGAGCGACCAGCAGGGGTCCTCAGCATCCACATCGGCAGCATGCAGCAGCGACCAGCAGGGGTCCTCAGCATCCACATCGGCAGCATGCAGTGACGCCCAGGGGCCAACGGTGGCGTCGATCTCTCTGGATCAGACCAGGCATTACAGACTGGAACATTCCATGATGGAGGTAAAGGTTAGTGGCAGAACTGTAAATTGTCTGTTTGACAGTGGGAGCACCGAAAGTTTCATACACCCTGAAACTGCTAAAAGGTGTGGACTCCGGGTTCTCCCTGCCAAACAGACAATTTCCATGGCATCACAGTCCCGGTCTGTACCGATCCAAGGACAATGTATGGTAACTCTTGAGGTACAGGGCACAGTTTACGAGCAATACAGGCTCCTTGTGCTACCTCACCTTTGCGCGCCAATTCTCCTCGGACTAAACTTTATGGCCCACATGAGGAGTGTGATCCTACAGTACGGTGGGCCACTCCCTTCACTGGCAGTAGGGAACCAGCCGCAGCCTCCAAATTGCCCAAAGCGCCCCGCGTGCAATCTATCCACCCTGAAGATCACGACACCATCCCTTTTTAAAAATCTGGTACCTGGCTGCAAGCCCATCGCTACTAAAAGTAGGCGTTACAGCGCTGAGGACCGGATCTTTATTAGATCTGAGGTTCAGCGGCTCCTCAAGGAAGGGATCATACAGGCCAGTGCTAGTCCGTGGAGAGCGCAGGTCGTGGTAGTCAAAAGCGGGAACAAACCTCGGATGGTCATCGACTATAGTCAGACCATTAATAGATACACGCAGCTGGATGCGTATCCTCTCCCGCGCATTTCTGATATGGTCAATCAGATTGCGCAGTACCGAGTGTTTTCTACCATAGACCTTAAGACCGCCTACCATCAACTCCCCATCCGCCCAGAGGACCGACAATATACGGCTTTTGAGGCGGATGGTCGTCTATACCAATTCCTCAGGGTTCCATTTGGTGTCACCAATGGGGTCTCGGTCTTCCAGCGTGCTATGGACCGAATGGTGGACCAGAACGGGTTGCGGGCTACCTTCCCGTACCTGGATAACGTCACCATCTGCGGCCATGACCAGCAGGACCACGACACGAATCTCCAACACTTTCTACGCACTGCATCTCGCCTGAATCTGACCTATAACAGGGAGAAGTGCGTATTCCGTACGCATAGGTTAGCCATCCTCGGATACGTGGTGGAAAACGGGGTCATTGGCCCTGATCCAGACCGTATGCGCCCACTCACTGAACTTCCCTTGCCCGCTAGCACGAAAGCACTGAGGAGATGCCTCGGGTTCTTTTCGTATTATGCACAGTGGGTCCCCAACTACGCGGACAAAGCTCGTCCGCTCATTAAGTCCACGACCTTCCCACTTACGCCAGAGGCCCAATTGGCCTTCAAGGTTTTGAAAAGCGACATCTCGAAAGCCACGATGCACGCGGTGGATGAATCCATCCCTTTCCAGGTGGAGAGTGATGCATCGGACTTCGCCCTAGCCGCCACACTAAACCAGGCAGGCAGGCCCGTCGCGTTTTTTTCCCGCACCCTTCAAGGCCCAGAGATTCGGCACTCAGCGGTGGAAAAGGAGGCTCAGGCCATTGTGGAGGCAGTCAGACACTGGCGCCATTACCTGGCAGGGAAGCGGTTCACCCTGATCACGGATCAACGATCCGTGGCGTTTATGTTCAGTAACACGCAGAGGGGCAAGATCAAGAACGATAAGATCTTGCGGTGGAGAATTGAGCTCTCCACCTATAATTACGATATTATGTATCGTCCAGGGAAGCTCAATGAGCCCTCGGATGCCCTCTCGCGCGGAACATGCGCCATCATGCAGGAGGACCGCTTGAAGGCTCTCCACAATGATCTGTGTCATCCTGGAGTCACCAGACTCTACCACTTCATAAAAGCCCGCAACCTACCCTACTCGGTGGAGGAGGTCAGGTCAGTTACTAGAAGTTGTCGGATTTGCGCAGAATGCAAACCACACTTTTATCGACCAGACCGGGCACATTTGGTCAAGGCCACTCGCCCTTTTGAGAGGCTGAGTGTAGATTTTAAGGGCCCCCTTCCCTCAACGGATCGGAATGTCTATTTTCTTAACATAATAGACGAATTTTCCCGGTTTCCGTTTGTTTTCCCCTGTGCGGACACGTCGACTGCCACCGTCATCAAGGCATTCAGTGAGCTTTTTACCCTGTTCGGGTACCCCTGCTATATTCATAGCGACAGGGGCTCGTCGTTCATGAGCAACGACTTGAGGCAATTCCTGCTCTCATTCGGGATTGCCTCTAGTAGAACCACGAGCTACAACCCTAGGGGTAACGGACAGGTGGAAAGGGAGAATGCTACAGTCTGGAAGGCTGTCCTACTGGCACTGAAATCCAAGGGCCTTCCAGTCTCCCGGTGGCAGGAGGTCCTTCCAACTGCGCTCCATTCTATCCGCTCCCTCCTGTGTACGGCAACCAATGCTACTCCCCACGAGAGGATGCTCTCATTCCCTCGGAAGTCGTCCTCGGGGACCTCATTGCCAGCCTGGTTGACGTACCCAGGACCCGTCCTTCTGCGGCGCCATGTGAGGGCTCGCAAGTCCGACCCCTTGGTCGAACCGGTCCAACTCCTCCACGCCAACCCTCAGTATGCCTATGTGGCATATCCTGACGGGCGAGAGGACACTGTCTCCATTAGAGACCTGGCGCCCGCAGGGGACGTAGCAACTCCTGTCGCTCCTATTCCCCCAGTCACAGATCCACTACTCCTCATTACTTCCCCAGACGTGGCGCGGTCAGCACCGGGACCAGTGCATAACACTTTTACTCCCATGTACAGCTTGCCTGAGACTCGGAGATCGGCGCCACCATCATCACCACCACCACCACCACCAAACGTTCCAGGATCCCCTACACCATCGCCTCATCAGGGCCGGCCGGCCCGGGAGTCTTTGAGGGGACAGCCAGATGTTGTTTTGAGAGAGCCACCGCAAGCACCTGCTCCGGTTTCGCAACCGGTGTTGAGAAGATCGCAGCGTCGGTGTGGTCCTCCAGACCGTCTGGACTTGTGAATCCTGTTATTTTTTTTGTCATTGTCTGTTTTCATCCACCCCGCCACCTTTGGTTCCTAAAGGAGGGGTGAATGTGGTGAACCATCGTTGGTTCACCACTGGGGTTGTTATTGTATTACTGTTGGGCTAGGGTGTTGTTGTTATGGGGGTTGTACTATGTTGTTGGGATAGGGTGTTTACCTGTCCTGGGTGTTATCATGGCACACTCCAGTGGGGTCCCGCCTCCGGTGGCAGGGTATAAGACCCCCTGCTCCGGCAGGACCCCTTCAGTCTGAACAGGTGAATTTGTGTTAGTAGTTTCATTGTTAATGTATTAAAGCCTTCAGTTCTAAAGCCTTGTTTCCGGGTGCTCATTGAGGTGCATCAGTGTGTTTATGTGTTTGTGTGTGTGTGTTTGAGTGTGTGCGATTGAGTGTGTGTGTGTGTTCGTGAGTGTGTGTGAGTTTGTGTGAGTGTGTGTGTGTCAGTGTGTGTGTGGTTGTGTGTGTGTGTTCGTGAGTGTGGGTGTGTGTGTGAGTTTGTTTGTGTGGGTGTGCATTTGTTTGTGTGGGTGTGTGTATGAGTTGTGTGTGTGAGTTGGTGTGTGTGAGTGTGTGTGTGAGTGACTGTGTGAGTGTGTGTGTGAGTGTGTGTGAGTGCGTGTGTGTGTGAGTGTGTGAGTGTGTGTGAGTGTGTGTGTGTGAGTGTGTGTGTGTGAGTGTGTGTGTGAGTGAGTGTGTGAGTGTGTGTGTGTGAGTGTGTGTGTGTGAGTGAATGTGTGTGAGTGTGTGTGAGTGTGTGTGTGTGTGAGTGTGTGTGTGTGAGTGTGTGTGTGTGTGAGTGAGTGTGTGTGTGAGTGTGTGTGTGTGTGAGTGTGTGTGAGTGAGTGTGTGTGTGTGTGAGTGAGTGTGTGTGTGAGTGTGTGTGTGTGTGAGTGTGTGTGTGTGAGTGTGTGTGTGAGTGAGTGTGTGTGTGTGAGTGAATGTGTGTGAGTGTGTGAGTGGGGCGGCACGGTAGCACAGTGGTTAGCACTGCTGCTTCACAGCTCCAGGGTCCCGGGTTCGATTCCCGGCTCGGGTCACTGTCTGTGTGGAGTTTGCACATTCTCCTCGTGTCTGCGTGGGTTTCCTCCGGGTGCTCCGGTTTCCTCCCACAGTCCAAAGATGTGCGGGTTAGGTTGATTGGCCAGGTTAAAAAAATTGCCCCTTAGAGTCCTGAGATGCGTAGGTTGGCGGGATTGGCGGGTAAATGTGTGGGGGTGGGGCCTGGGTGGGATTGTGGTCGGTGCAGACTCGATGGGCCGAATGGCCTCCTTCTGCACTGTAGGGTTTCTATGATTTCTTCTGAGTGTGTGTGAGAGTGCGAGTGTGTGTGTGAGTGTGTGTGAGAGTGCGAGTGTGTGTGAGAGTGTGTGTGAGAGTGCGAGTGTGTGTGAGAGTGTGTGTGCGAGTGTGTGTGCGAGTGTGTGTGCGAGTGTGTGTGCGAGTGTGTGTGCGAGTGTGTGTGCGTGCGTGTGCGTGTGAGTGCGTGTGAGTGAGTGCGTGTGCGTGTGAGTGCGTGTGAGTGCGTGTGTGTGTGTGTGAGTGCGTGTGAGTGCGTGTGTGTGTGGAGTTGCCGAGGCAACATTCATCTCAAAGTGAGACTCACAATTCTATGGTGGTTTTCACAACCCCGAGACGTTCCGAAGCCCTTCGCAGCCACTTTCTGAAATGAATTCCTGTAAGAATGTGCATATTAGTGGCAATGAGTAAATCACCCGGCCCCTCGAACCTGCTCCGCCATTCAATCCAATCATTTCTTTTAGTTATTCATTCCTGTGATGTGGGTGTCACTGGCGAGCCAGCATTTGCCCATCCCTCGCTGCCCTTGAAAAGGCGGAGCCAAGCTGCCTTCTTCAACCGCTGCAGTCCATGGCTGATCTTGGCCACCCACTCCCCATATCCCTCGATCCACTGAGATCCCCAGAACCCCGTCTGTCCCAGCCTTACATACATTCAATGATGGCACATCCACAACCCTGTGCGGTAGAGGACTCCAAAGACAGATATGGCCTCGAGTTTGCTGTTGCTGTTGTTTGCCGTAGTGTTGCTGCCCACTGTGCACCGGATTTTCAAGCCATCAGACCATAAGATGTAGGCACGGAAGTAGGCCATTCAGCCCATCGAGCCTGCTCCAACATTCAATGAGATTGTGACTGATCTGATACAATCCTCAACATTCCAGCTCTTATTGTAATATAGGAGGGTGGTGATCAGAGAGGGCTGTCGAGGCTGTGTCCTTAAGTATGTTCAAGGCTGAGATAGACAGGTTTTTAATCAGTAAGGGAATCGAGGGTTATGGGGATAAGGCAATCCACTTTCCCGCCTTATCCCCATAACCCTTGATTCCCTTACTGATTAAATATCTGTCTATCTCAGCCTTGAACATCCATAATGACCCAGCCTCCACAGCCCTCTCTGATCACCACGCTCCTGTATTACAATAACAGCTGGAAAGTTTATTGGTGACACACAACAGGAGAGAAACTCCATCAGTGAGGCCTACGCCGTATCCTCCAGGTTCAATGGGAGGACCATTGAACAAACGCTAAAGTCTAAAGTTTATTCATTAGTGTCACAAGTAGGCTTACATTAACACTGCAATGAAGTTACTGTGAAAATCCCCTCGTCGCCAGACTCCGGCACCTGTTCGGGTTACACTGAGGGAGAATTTAGCACGGCCAATGCACCCTAACCAGCACGTCTTTCAGACTGTGGGAGGAAACCCACGCAGACACGGGGAGAACGTTCAAACTCCGCACAGACAGTGACCCGAGCCAGGAATCAAACCCGGATCCCTGGCGCTGTGAGGCAGCAGTGCCAACCACTGTGCCACCGTGGCGCTTTTGTTCTTGTTCTTCTCTTGTTCTTGTTCTGATCTCCTTCTTGAAGCCAGCTCCACAAAAATTCAGGCAAAACTCCTGAAAATGTAGCTATGATGGACTGGACACTATGCCAATGGCCAAAATCCATCTACCCCCAAAGACCTGCTGTCTTAACACTCAAATGGTCAGAGTGCCAGGGGAGGACAAAGAAAACACTCCAAAGATGCTCTGAAACTCTCCTTGAAACTCTCCACCGCAGCATTGACATGAGCGACTGGGAAGAATTTGCAACCAACTGTTTAAAATGGCGACAACTCATCCACCAAGCTGCATCGTGCTTTGAGTCACAACGCCCTCATGATGAGGCAGAGCAACAGCAGAGAAGGAATCAAATCCTGCAGCCCGGATCCCACTACCTCGTGGTACGCCCTGTTCCATGGATTCTGAGATCTGAGGGTCTAGAATTAGCCCAAGAGCTCACGTGAAGACACAAGGCAGAAACTCGTGACCTTGAGTCGACACCATCCTCGAATTGAGGGGCAGCTAACGACAACAGAATTCCAAAGATTCACAACTCTTTGGGTGAAAAAATATCACATCTCAGTGGCGAAGGTTTGATCCCTTTTATTGAAAGTGCCCCCCTTGTTTCCGATTCCCCTGGCAGGGAAACAACCTCTCAATGTTCAACCCCCCTGTAAGTTTCAACGCGATCGCCTCATTCTTCGAGACCCCAGAGGATAATAGCCCAATTTACGCAGTCTCCCCGCCCACCCTGCCCCACACCCCCATTCATCCCCGGAACAATTTAGTGAACCTTCACTGTAACCCCTCCAATACAAATCTATCCCTCCTCAAGTGTGGAGACGGAAATCACACACGCAGTTCCAGATGTGGTCTCAGTAACCAACAGCTGCAACAAGGTTGGTCCCTTGTTCAACCAGTAAAGGAAAAGTAAGTGGAGAAGGAGATATTAGCCAAGGTTTTCCTGCCTTGCCCACTAGTGGGACTTTCTGGTGACAGCTGCCGCCGACCCCCCCCCCCTCCCCCCCCCATTCCCCGCCCCACTACCCCACCCCCCAAACTCCCTTCCCCCCTACTCCCCGCCCACTCCCTCACTGCCCACCCTCTCCCCTCTCCCCGCCCGCCCCTCTCTCCCGCCCACCCCCCCCACTCCCTGCCCGCCCCCCCACTCCCCCTCCCATTCCCCGCTTGTCCCCCCAACCCCCTGCCCACCCCCCACTCCCTCTCCCATTCCCCGCCTGCCCCACCACTCCCTGCCCACCCCCCACACCCTGCCCACCCCTCCCCGCCCCCCCCACTCCCTGCCCACCCTGCCCCACACCCTGCCCGCCCCACCCCTCCCCACTGCCCTACTACTCCCCAACTCCCTCACGCCCCCTCACTCTATCCCCCCCACCTGAAATGGTATATCCCCAGCAACAGAGAGTGCGAGGAAACCAAGACCCCTGAGGACATCGGCGGGACTGGAAGATCCCACCACATTGCCAATGGCAGGAACCCTCTGCCACCAGAAAGTAAAGTCGAACAGCACCAGGTTAAAGTCCTGTGAGTGGCTTTTGCTACCAAATAAACCTGTTGGACTTTAACCTGGTGTTGTTAGACTTCTTACTGTGTTTACCCCAGTCCAACACCGGCATCTCCACATCATGTCCAGAAAGCAAACCATGGTGGGGTGGGGGGAGGGTGGGGGGAGGGTGGGGGGGTAGTTGGGCGGGTGGGGGGGGAGGTGGGTTGGGGGAGTTGGTCCCAAGCATTGAGAAGACTGAAGGATATTGATTGGGGATATTGATTGCAATGGGCTGTCTATCAGTTTGAGGGACTCCTGAGATGCCAAATTGGGAAACGCTTCCAGGTTGTTGTGACAGGTTCCATGGTCACATTGTGGCTCATCCCTCATGTCCCATTTCTGGAGAATTGTCCGCGCTCTGTGTGGATTCGGGTGTCCAGGGTTTGCACGGTGCCATCATTCCATCCACCTGCATTGCTTCCTTTTTATTTGTTCAGGGGATGTGTGGATGTTGCTGGCTGAGCCAGAATTTATTACCCATCCCTAATCGTCTTTGAACTGAGTGGCTCACTCGGCTATTTCAGAGGGCAGTTAAGAGTCATTGCTATGGGTCTGGAGTTACATGTCAGCTGGTATTTTACGACCTCGCCCACCCGAGGCTCGTAAGATCCCACCCAAGGCCAGTGGAGAATGCCATTCTGCGAGCCTTGCCCACCCTGATTTTGGGGCAGGCAAGGTGGTAGAATTCCGATCGTAGGGTATATAGGTGGAGGAGAGGGGGTATATTGTGGGGAGGGGGTATATTGTGGGGAGGGGGTATATTGTGGGGAGGGGGTATATGGATCGGGGGATTATTGTGGGGAGTGGGTATTGAGGTGGAGGGAGTGTATGTGTAGGGGGGCTATTGTGATAGAGGGGGTATATGGGTGGGGAGGGGGTATTGTGGGGGGGGCATTGTGGGGGAGGGGGCATATGTGTGGGGGAGGGGGTATTGTGGGGGAAGGGGTATAACTTTCAAAAGTTAATTGGGGGGAGTCTGTGGGAAGGCAAAGGGACATCTGGTAAGTGGCAGGCTTTCAAAAGTGTGTTAACCAGGGTTCAGGGTAAACACATTCCTCTTAGAGTGAAGGGCAAGGCTGGCAGAAGTCGGGAACCCTGGATGACTCGGGATATTGAGGCCCTGGTCAAGAAGAAGAAAGAGGCACATGACATGCATAGGCTGCGGGGATCAAGTGAATCCCTTGAAGAGTATAGGGGGTATAGGAGTAGAGTTAAGAGAGAAATCAGGAGGGCAGAAAGGGGACACGAGATTGTTTTGGCAGATAAGGCAAAGGAGAATCCAAAGAGCTTCTACAAATACATAAAGGGCAAAAGAGTAACAAGGGAGAGAGTAGGGTCTCTTAACGATCAACATGTGCAGATCCATAAGAGATGGATAAGATCCTAAATGAATATTTCTCATCAGTGTTTACTGTTGAGAAAGGCATGGATGTTAGGGAACTTGGGGAAATAAATAGTGATATCTTGAGGAGTGTACATATTACAGAGAAAGAGGTGATAGAATTCTTAAAGCGCATCAAGGTAGATAAATCCCCGGGACCTGATGAAGTATATCCCTGGACATTGTGGGAGGCTAGGGAGGAAATTGTGGGTCCCCTAGCCGAGATATTTGAATCATCGATAGTCACGGGTGAGGTGCCTGAAGATTGGAGAGTGGCAAATGTTGAGCCTTTGTTTAAAAATGGCTGCAGGGAAAAGCCTGCGAACTACAGGCCAGTGAGCCTCACATGTGTGGTGGGTAAGTTGTTGGAGAGACAGGATCTACAGGCATTAGAGACGCAAGGACTGATTAGGGACAGTCAGCATGGCTTTGTGAGTGGAAAATCATGTCTCACAAATTTGATTGAGTTTTTTGAAGGGGTAACCAAGAAGGTAGATGAGGGCAGTGCAGTTGATGTTGTCTACATGGACTTTAGCAAGGCCTTTGACAAGGTACCGCATGGTAGGTTGTCGCATAAGGTAAAATCTCACGGGATCCAGGGTGAGGTATCTAAATGGATACAAAATTGGCTCTTGACAGAAGCCAGAGGATGGTTGTAGAGAGTTGTTTTTCAAACTGGAGGCCTGTGACCAGCGGTGTGCCTCAGGGATCAGTGCTGGGTCCACTGTTATTTGTCATTTATATTAATGATTTGGATGAGAATATAGGAGGCATGGTTAGTAAGTTTGCAGATGACACCAAGATTGGTGGCATAGTGGACAGTGAAGAAAGTTATCTCCGATTGCAACGGGATCTTGATCAATTGGGCCAGTGGACTGACGAATGGCAGATGGAGTTTAATTTAGATAATTGCGAGGTGATGCATTTTGGTAGATTGAACCAGGGTTGGACTTACTCAGTTAATGGTAGGGCACTGGGGAGAGTTACAGAACAAAGAGATCTAGGGGTACATGTTCATAGCTCCTTGAAAGTGGAGTCACAGGTGGATAGAGTGGTGAAGAAGGCATTCGGCATGCTTGGTTTCATCGGTCAGAACATTGAATACAGGAGTTGGGACGTCTTGTTGAAGTTGTACAAGACATTGGTAAGGCCACACTTGGAATACTGTGTACAGTTCTGGTCACCCTATTATAGAAAGGATATTTTTAAACTAGAAAGAGTGCAGAAAAGATTTACTAGGATGCTACCAGGACTTGATGGTTTGAGTTACAAGGAGAGGCTGGATAGACTGGGACTTTTTTCTCTGGAGTGTAGAAGGCTGAGGGGGGATCTTATAGAGGTCTATAAAATAATGAGGGGCACAGATCAGCTCGATAGTCAATATCTTTTCCCAAAGGTAGGGGAGTCTAAAACTAGAGGACATAGGTTTAGGGTGAGAGGGGAGAGATACAAAAGTGTCCAGAGGGGCAATTTTTTCATACAGAGGGTGGTGAGTGTCTGGAACAAGCTGCCAGAGGCAGTAGTAGAGGCGGGTACAATTTTGTCTTTTAAAAAGCATTTAGATAGTTACATGGGTACAATGGGTATGGAGGGATATGGGCCAAATGCGGGCAATTGGGATTAGCTTAGGGTTTAAAAAAAAGGGCGGCATGGACAAGTTGGGCTGAAGGGCCTGTTTGCATGCTGTAAACCTCTATGACTCTATATGGGTGGGGGGAGAGGGGGGTAATGGTGAATACTGGTGGGGGGGGAGCCGGCCAGAGCAGTAGACAGCACAGCCTGGGAGACACTGATTAAAAACACAAAGCATTCTTTCTTCACAGAGTCAGCAAGGTTATTGAGGATGAGCGGACATTCCGCTAATGGCTGCTATTCACTGCTTTAATTACTGTGATCAGGGAACTGGGTCACAGAAGAAAACTATCCCAGATAGTCATTCAAGCACCATCTGTGACACGATTAGAAAGATTTGCATTTATCTAGCACCTTTACCTCCTCAGGGCTCTCCAAAACACTTTGCAGCACATTAGGTACTTTTGCTGCAGTGTGGGAAACCGAGCAGCCAATGGGTGCACTGCAAACTTCCACAAGCAAAAAACGAGCAAAGAATTATTTCAGCAATTAAACCGTTGGGAAAACAGCCCGGTGCTTTCCTCAGATAAATATATTAATAACAGCCGAAAGCACGGAGCTGGGATTGAGCCCGAGCGATCTTACCTTTGGAGGAAATTATAGCATAAGCCAATAGGGCAGCACAGTGGTTAACGCTGCTGCCTCACAGCGCCAGGGACCCGGGCTCAATTCCGGTCTCAGGTCTGTGCAGAGTCTGCACGTTCTCCCCGTGTCTGCGTGGGTTTCCTCCCACAGTCCTGTGCCGGTTAGGTTGATTGGCCATAGCAAATTAATCCCACTGTCAGGGGCACTAGCTGGGGTAAATATGTGGGTTTATGGGAATAGGACCTGGGTGGGATTGTGGTCGGTACAGACTCGATGGGTCGAATGGCTTCCTTCTGTACTGTCGGGATTCTATAACTAGTAATCCAGAGGCCCAGGCCACTTCTCTGGGGACATGGGTTCAAATCCCACCACGGCAGCTGGTGGAATTTTAATTCATTTCATTAATCTGGAATATAAAGCTGGTCCCAGTGATGGTGACCATCGATTGTTGAAAAAACCGATCTGGGTCACTAATGTCCTTTAGGGAAGGAAATCTGCCGTCCTTACCCGGTCTGGCCTACATGTGACTCCAGACCCGCAGCAACGTGGTTGACTGTTAACTGCTCTCTGAAAAGGCCGAGCGAGACACTCAGTTCAAGGGTAATTACGGATTTTTGGCTAAGACAAGTGTAGTATGGATCGCCTGCACTTGGTTGAGGTCATTGGGTTGCACTGAAGCTTCATATGTTTCATATGAAGCAATTTTTAAAAGCGGCATCTCGGCCTTTTGGCTAAGATGCAAATGAGCTCAAGTCTTGGAGGAGGAACCTCCCCCTTCTCCAATCAGCTTGGCTCATGTAGATCAGGCCCAGGACAGGGTGGTTTGGTCGCTCACCCTGTCTTGTCAGCCTGGATCTGAAATGTCTCAACTTGTTGAGACTCTGAATTGGATTTGATTTGATTGAATTGGAAAAGTATTTTTAAAAATTACGGATGGACAACAAATGCTGGCCCAGCGACGCCCACATCCCATGAATGAATAAATAGAATCTTTGCCAGTTCATTGGCTTGACTCACTGAAGTTTCTCACCTTCCTTTCTGTATCTTCTATCCTTTCGCAATCTTTTCTTCTCTTTCTCCGTCCCCAGCCACTACCACTCTCTCTCTCGCTTCCTCTCTCCAAACTAAAACTAACCTCGCAATAACAGGAACCCGCTCCCTCCCTCAAAAGCATACCTGGTGTAACAGCCAGACATCACAATTATGTCCGGCGCTGTTCCCCCGAAGTGGCTGGAGCAGTGACTGTAACCAAGTGTTCATATTTCTGTACTGAGCACTCTCACTGCCCCCTGTTAATGATTCCAAAATACACACACTATCAGACTCCAGTCCTGCGCTGTAAAACTAGCTTCTGTCTTCAGGCTCCATAAAGCAGAATATAGATCCATTTGTGTTCAGGAGTAAAGATTAAAACGGAATGTATTTTTAAGCCTTCACTGTGACGTGCCTGAGTGCATGGTGACCAATTGTCCACAGCTCAGGGAAGCAGCTGTCCCCGCCACCCTGTCCCCCCACTCCCTGTGCACCCCCCCTGCAGCAGCCCCCTCCCCATACCACACCCCTCCCTGTTGCCCCATCACCCCCATTTCCCTCTCCCCCCATTTTCCCTGTCGCCCCCGTTTCCCTCTCGCCCCATTCTGCCCATCTCCCTATTCCTCCTCGCCCTCACCTCCCCCATTCCCCCTGTCTCCTCCTTGTCCTGTTTTCCCCATCCATGCCACCCATTTCTCCCTCACCCCCATTTCCTTTTTGCCATGTCGCCCTGTTACCCCCGTTTCCCTATTGCCCCATTTCCTTATTGCCCCATTTCCTTATTGCCCCATTTCCTTTTTGCCATGTCTCTCTGTTACCCCCATTTCCCTATTGCCCCACTTCCTTATTGCCCCATTTCCTTATTGCCCCATTTCCTTATTGCCCCATTTCCTTTTTGCCATGTCTCCCTGCCACCTCCATTTCTCCCTTGCCCCGTTTATCCTGTCACCCCTGTTTCCCTGTTTCCCCATTTCCCCATCACCCTGTTTCCCCTCGCCCCCATTTCCCTGTCGCCCCAGTTTCCCACTTCCCCCCTCCCCGGACAAATTGAAATTTGCCTGTCGTGAGGCTTGCTTTTCACTCCGGGGTCAGGGATCAGACACTCCGGATCATTCCGGGTCCTGACCCCACACTGGGCTGGGCGTTGCTGATGCAGATTTCACGGAATGATGTCACTGTGACGGTACAGGAGGCCATTCAGCCCATTTTTCCTGCAATGAGCAATTCTCATGGCGCCATTCTCCTGCCTCCGCCCTGGATTCCTGTACAGTCTGCCTTTTCAGGAATAATCTAATTCCTGGAAGCCTCGATGAATCTGCCTGAGGCAGCACGCTCCAAACCCTGACCACTTGCTGCGTGGAATAATCTCTCCTCAAGTCTCCATCGCTTCTTCTGACAATTACATAAGATCAGTGCCCTCTGGTTCTTGATCCTTCCACCAATGGGATCGATTTCTCTCTATCGACTCTGTCCAGACCCCTCAGGATTTTGAAGACCTCGGTCAAATCTTCTCTCAACCTTCCCTTCTCCAAGGGGACAGTCCCAGACTCTCCAGTCTATCCACATCGCTCAAGTTCCTCATTCCTAGAACCCATCTCGTGATTGATTCCTGCACCCACTGCAAAGCCAATTCACATCCTTCCGCAAGTGCGGAGAACAGATTTGGACACACTGCTCCAGTTGAGGCCAAACCAGTGTATTATTAAGGTTATCTGTGACTTTCTGAAACCCATAACCTGGCCTGATACTCATAACGCACGACTGAGGGAGTGCTGCACTGTCAGAGGGTCAGTACTGAGGGAGTGCCGCACTGTCAGAGGGTCAGTACTGAGGGAGTGCCGCACTGTCAGAGGGTCAGTACTGAGGGAGTGCCGCACTGTCAGAGGGTCAGTACTGAGGGAGTGCCGCACTGTCAGAGGGTCAGTACTGAGGGAGTGCCGCACTGTCAGAGGGTCAGTACTGAGGGAGTGCTGCACTGTCAGTGGGTCAGTGCTGAGGGAGTGCCGCACTGTCAGAGGGTCAGTACTGAGGGAGTGCCGCACTGTCAGAGGGTCAGTACTGAGGGAGTGCCGCACTGTCAGAGGGTCAGTACTGAGGGAGTGCCGCCCTGTCAGAGGGTCAGTACTGAGGGAGTGTTGCACTGTCAGAGGGTCAGTACTGAGGGAGTGTTGCACTGTCAGAGGGTCAGTACTGAGGGAGTGCTGAACTGTCAGAGGGTCAGTGCTGAGGGAGTGTCGCACTGTCAGAGGGTCAGTACTGAGGGAGTGCAGCACAGTCAGAGGGTCAGTGCTGAGGGAGTGCCGCACTGTCAGAGGGTCAGTGCTGAGGGAGTGCCGGACTGTCAGAGGGTCAGTGCTGAGGGAGTGCCGGACTGTCAGAGGATCAGTGCTGAGGGAGTGCCGCACTGTCAGAGGATCAGTGCTGAGGGAGTGCCGCACTGTCAGAGGGTCAGTGCTGAGGGAGTGTCGCACTGTCAGAGGGTCAGTGCTGAGGGAGTGCTGCACTGTCAGAGGGTCAGTGCTGAGGGAGTGTCGCACTGTCAGTGGGTCAGTACTGAGGGAGTGCCGCACTGTCAGAGGGTCAGTACTGAGGGAGTGCCGCACTGCCAGAGGGTCAGTACTGAGGGAGTGCCGCACTGTCAGAGGGTCAGTGCTGAGGGAGTGCCGCACTGTCAGAGGGTCAGTGCTGAGGGAGTGCTGCACTGTCAGAGGGTCAGTACTGAGGGAGTGCCGCACTGTCAGAGGGTCAGTGCTGAGGGAGTGCCGCACTGTCAGAGGGTCAGTACTGAGGGAGTGCCGCACTGTCAGAGGGTCAGTGCTGAGGGAGTGCCGCACTGTCAGAGGGTCAGTGCTGAGGGAGTGCCGCACTGTCAGAGGGTCAGTACTGAGATGTTACATTACAGTGAGAAGTCTCACAACACCAGGTCAAAGTCCAACAGGTTTATTTGGTCGCACAAGCCAGTAGCGGCCAGTGCTACCAAATAAACCTGTTGGACTATAACCTGGTGTTGTGAGACTTCTCACTGTGTTTACCCCAGTCCAACGCCGGCATCTCCACATCAAGGTTACATTACAACAGTGGTTGCTTTTCAGAAGTGAAGTGCTTGGCTGTAAATACTTTGGCAGATACAGATGTTAGGAATCGTGCAATGGGAATGAAATGTCTTTGTTTAGCCGCCCACCCCACCATTCCTTTGCTCTCTGTCCGACCTGACTGTGAGCTGGACTGCCAGTTAACAATACTGGGGAATTACAATGAAATTGAAATGTGTGCACATTGTCCCCTCTGCGTTCATGGCCAGCGGATCCGATTGGAACAGAGATGTAATTGAGAGCAGCGATTGAAGTGAGCCGGAGTGTTGAGAGTGTCAGCGCTGGAAGGGTTAATTCATGCCTTGTCTCTGTGGCAGCATCGGCTGTGGAAGGGACCATTTAAAACACGGAAAGGGAGCTCAGTGAATTAGAAAACAGAGCTCTGCTGCTGGGGATAGGGTTTTCCACGAAGCTCCTACACAGTAGACACAGCTCTCCCCTCACCATCTGCCCTGGCTGCTGGTGCCCCCACAGGGTGGGGGCAGGGGAGATGTTACAGTGATGGGGGTGAGTTTGGGGGAGGGGGGAGGGGGTTGGTAGTATTTGCTGGGATTGTCAGACCTGGTGTGAAACTAGCTCAGGAGGAACTCCCCTCCCTCTCTCTGCTCCCTCTGTTAGTTGGTAGGGTCTGGGGGAGTGAGGTAATGTCCCAATATTTGGTCCAGTGGGGGTATTTTTTTTGTGTTGTGGGTTGGAAGCACTGAGATTCTGGGCATAAAGGGGGAGGAGAGAGAGAGAGAGAGAGGAGGAAGGGGGGTGGGGGGGGGGCAGGAGGAGAGGAGGGGGCACAGTGCCAAGTGAAGGTTGATGTGTGCAGGAAGGGGGAGGGGATTAGGGTCTCCTGAGTGTTTCTCTCTCACACACACACACAGAGGCAAACAAAGCGCTTGGACAGACGAGGAATCGAGGAGAGAGGGCAAAAGCCCCCAGCGGAGGGGCTGGAGAGAGGGAGCCTGCAGCGGAATGGACGCTTGACCAAGAGACACAGAGAGACCGAGAGAGAGACGCTTCTCCCATCCAGAAGGAGCCTGGAGTGTGAATGCTGGTGAGTATCTCTGTATAGCTCCTGCCTCTGTGTAATGGGGGTCTGCGAATGGCAAAGCCAGGGGAGTGGGAGGGGAGGGGGATTTGTGGGGGGGAGTGGGGGGGGGGGGGGGGATATGTGTAGATCTCTACATTGTTTTAGCACAGGAAAACACTGGGATGTCCCTGCTCCCCCGACAGAGAACCAGGGACATCCCAGTGTACCTGTGCTAAAACAAAGCGGGGGGGGGGGGGGGGGGTCTGGGTGTCGGTGGGGGGGGGGGGGGGTTTATGAGCCGCCTGGGATCCAGGCAGACAGTGAGGGTGGGTGACTTTTCTCTGCTGTCAATGTTGTCCTCTCCCCCCGAGCTGCTCACAATGCTGCCAGCCAGCTTTTGTTTCCAGCTGCTGAATCTTGCTGGGAGGGTCAGTGCCTGATGAGTGTGGGTGGGGAGGGAGGGGGCAGAGAGGGAGAGATTGGGGAGGGGGGGTGGGGGTGGTGCAGCAGCAGTGGGGGCAGAGACAGAGGCTCGGAGAGAGAGTCCTTGCTCTCAGACAGCAGACAGCAGCAAAGGCAAAAACAAAGGGATGTTTGGTTCAAACAGCAGCGACGCAAATAGCGATCGAGGCTCCGTTATTGTCTCTGTAATTCTGCCTCAAAAACGGCTCACACACTGACACACACACACTGACACACACACACTGACACACACACACACACTGACACACACACTGACACACACACACACACACTGACACACACACACTGACACACACACACTGACACACACACACTGACACACACACACTGACAGACACACTGACACACACACACTGACACACACACACACTGACACACACACTGACACACACACACACTGACACACACACACTGACACACACACTGACACACACACACTGACACACACACACGCTGACACACACACACTGACACACACACACTGACACACACACTGACACACACACACTGACACACACACACACTGACACACACACTGACACACACACACTGACACACACACACTGACACACACACACACTGACACACACACTGACACACACACACACACTGACACGCACACACTGACACACACACACACACACACTGACACACACACACTGACACACACTGACACACACACACTGACACACACACACACTGACACACACACACACTGACACACACACACTGACACACACACACTGACACATCCACTGACACACACACACACTGACACACACTGACACACACACACTGACACACACACTGACACACACACACTGACACACACACACTGACACACACTGACACACACACACTGACACACACACACACTGACACACACACACTGACACACACACACTGACACACACACACACACTGACACACACACACTGACACACACATACACTGACACACACACACACACTGACACACTGACACACACACTGACACACACACACTGACACACACACACACACACTGACACACACACACACACTGACACACACACACTGACACACACACACACACACACTGACACACACACACACACACACTGACACACACACACACACACTGACACACACACACTGACACACACACACACACTGACACACTGACACACACACACTGACACACACACACTGACAGACACACACTGACACACACACACTGACACACACACACACTGACACGCACACTGACACACACACACACTGACACACACACACTGACACACACACACACTGACACACACACACTGACACACACACACTGACACACACACACACTGACACACACACTGACACACACACACTGACACACACACTGACACACACACACACTGACACACACACACACTGACACACACACTGACACATACACACTGACACACACACACTGACACACACACTGACACACACACACTGACACACACACACACTGACACACACACACTGACACACACACACACTGACACACACTGACACACACACACACTGACACACACACTGACACACACACACACTGACACACACACACACTGACACACACACTGACACACACACTGACACACACACACACTGACACACACACACTGACACACACACACTGACACACACACACACTGACACATCCACTGACACACACACACACTGACACACACACTGACACACACACACTGACACACACACTGACACAGACACACACTGACACACACACACTGACACACACCCACTGACACACACACACACTGACACACACACACTGACACACACACACACACACTGACACACACACACTGACACACACATACACTGACACACACACACACACTGACACACTGACACACACACTGACACACACACACACTGACACACACACTGACACACACACACACTGACACACACACTGACACACACACACTGACACACATTGACACACACACATTGACACACACACTGACACACACTGATACACGCTCACACTGACACACACACATACACACACACTGATACACACACACACTGATACACACACACACTGACACACACAGACACACTGACACACACACACACACTGACACACACAGACACACTGACACACACACACACACTGACACACACACACACACTGACACACACACACACACTGACACACACAGCGGCAATGCTCTGACTGCCGGTTCCTGGATTGTGGGAATCGTTGCTTTCTCACTCGGACAGCTTAAAGCAAACTGAAAATGATGGAATCTCAGAGAGAGGATGGAGAGATTTAAACAATGGCAATAATGGAGAAGATTTTGTGTGTGTGAGCGTGTGTTGGCAGAGGTGTGTGTGGAAGGGCGGGGGGTTATGAATGTGTCTGTGTTTGGTGTGTGTGTATGTGGGAGGGTTGTGTGTGTGTGTCTGTGTGTGTGTGTGTGGAGCGGGTACAGGGAGGGTGTTGGAGGTGTAAAGGTGAGGGTTGTGTGGGGGCAGGAGAGTTTGAGAGGGTTTGGCAGTGGACGTGGATATGTGGGCAGTCAATGTGTGTGTGGGTGTGTTTGTGTGTGTGTGCATGTGTGTGTGTTGGTGTGTGTGCGCGTGTGTGTGCACACATGTGTGCGCGTGCGTGTGTTGGTGTGTGTGCATGTGTGTGTGTGCATGCGTGTGTGTGTGTGCACGTGTGAGTGCGCGTGTGTGTGCATGTGTACGTGTGTGTGCGCGTGTGTGTGTACATGTGTGTGTGTGCGTGAGTGTGTATGTGTGCATGCGTGTGTGTGCGTGTGTGTGCGCGTGCATGTGTGTGTGTGTGTGTGCATGTGTGTGTTTGTGTGTGTATGTGTGTGTGTTTGTGCATGTGTGTTTGTGCATGTGTGTTTGTGCATGTGTGTTTGTGCATGTGTGTGTGGTGCATGTGGGTGTGTAGGTGTGTGTCTGTGTGTGGGTATGTGTGTGTGTGCGTGCGTGTGTGCGTATGTGTGTGTAAGTGCGGGCGTGAGTGTGTGTGTGTGTGTATGTGTGTGTGTGTGTGTATGTGCGTGTGTGTGTGTGGGTATGTGTGCGTGTGTGTGTGTGTGTGTGTGTGCATGTGTGTGTGTGCCTGCATGCGTGTGAGTGTGTGTGTGTGTGTGTGGGGGGGGGTGTGTGTGTGTGTGTGTGTGTGCGTGTGTGTGAGTGTGTGTGTGTGAGTGTGTGTGTGTGAGTGTGAGTGTGTGGGTGTGCGTGTGAGTGTGTGAGAACAAAGAACAAAGAACAGTACAGCACAGGAAACAGGCCCTTCGGCCCTCCAAGCCTGTGCCGCTCCTTGGTCCAACTAGACCAATCGTTTGTATCCCTCTATTCCCAGGCTGCTCATGTGACTATCCAGGTAAGTCTTAAACGATGTCAGCGTGCCTGCCTCCACCACCCTACTTGGCAGCGCATTCCAGGCCCCCACCACCCTCTGTGTAAAAAACGTCCCTCTGATGTCTGAGTTATACTTCGCCCCTCTCAGCTTGAGCCCGTGACCCCTCGTGATCGTCACCTCCGACCTGGGAAAAAGCTTCCCACTGTTCACCCTATCTATACCCTTCATAATCTTGTACACCTCTATTAGATCTCCCCTCATTCTCCGTCTTTCCAAGGAGAACAACCCCAGTCTACCCAATCTCTCCTCATAGCTAAGACCCTCCATACCAGGCAACATCCTGGTAAACCTCCTCTGCACTCTCTCCAATGCCTCCACGTCCTTCTGGTAGTGCGGCGACCAGAACTGGACGCAGTACTCCAAATGTGGCCTAACCAGCGTTCTATACAGCTGCATCATCAGACTCCAGCTTTTATACTCTATACCCCG
>NW_027590386.1:300000-387165 GCF_964213995.1 Mustelus asterias | reverse complement strand
GAGAGATCAGAGAAACAGTGAGAGAGAGAGATCAGAGAAACAGTGAGAGAGAGAGATCAGAGAACAGTAGAGAGAGAGATCAGAGAACAGTGAAGAGAGAGAGATCAGAGAACAGTGAGAGAGAGATCAGAGAACAGTGAGAGAGAGATCAGAGAACAGTGAGAGAGAGAGATCAGAGAACAGTGAGAGAGAGATCAGAGAACAGTGAGAGAGAGATCAGAGAACAGTGAGAGAGAGAGAGATCAGAGAACAGTGAGAGAGAGATCAGAGAACAGTGAGAGAGAGATCAGAGAACAGTGAGAGAGAGAGATCAGAGAACAGGAGAGAGGAAGAGATCAGAGAACAGTGAGAGAGAGAGATCAGAGAACAGTGAGAGAGAGATCAGAGAACAGTGAGAGAGAGATCAGAGAACAGTGAGAGAGAGAGAGATCAGAGAACAGTGAGAGAGAGATCAGAGAACAGTGAGAGAGAGAGATCAGAGAACAGTGGAGAGAGAGATCAGAGAACAGTGAGAGAGAGAGAGATCAGAGAACAGTGAGAGAGAGAGATCAGAGAACAGTGAGAGAGAGAGATCAGAGAACAGTGAGAGAGAGAGAGATCAGAGAACAGTGAGAGAGAGAGAGATCAGAGAACAGTGAAGAGAGAGAGAGATCAGAGAACAGTGAGAGAGAGATCAGAGAACAGTGAGAGAGAGAGATCAGAGAACAGTGAGAGAGAGATCAGAGAACAGTGAGAGAGAGAGATCAGAGAACAGTGAGAGAGAGATCAGAGAACAGTGAGAGAGAGAGATCAGAGAACAGTGAGAGAGAGATCAGAGAACAGTGAGAGAGAGAGAGATCAGAGAACAGTGAGAGAGAGAGATCAGAGAACAGTGAGAGAGAGAAACAGAAGTGAGAGAGAGATCAGAGAACAGTGAGAGAGAGATCAGAGAACAGTGAGAGAGAGATCAGAGAACAGTGAGAGAGAGAGATCAGAGAACAGTGAGAGAGAGATCAGAGAACAGTGAAGAGAGAGATCAGAGAACAGTGAGAGAGAGAGATCAGAGAACAGTGAGAGAGAGATCAGAGAACAGTGAGAGAGAGATCAGAGAACAGTGAGAGAGAGATCAGAGAACAGTGAGAGAGAGAGATCAGAGAACAGTGAGAGAGAAGATCAGAGAACAGTGAGAGAGAGAGAGATCAGAGAACAGTGAGGAGAGAGATCAGAGAACAGTGAGAGAGAGAGATCAGAGAACAGTGAGAGAGAGAGATCAGAGAACAGTGAGAGAGAGATCAGAGAACAGTGAGAGAGAGAGATCAGAGAACAGTGAGAGAGAGAGATCAGAGAACAGTGAGAGAGAGATCAGAGAACAGTGAGAGAGAGATCAGAGAACAGTAGAAGAGAGAGATCAGAGAACAGTGAGAGAGAGAGATCAGAGAACAGTGAGAGAGAGAGATCAGAGAACAGTGAGAGAGAGAGATCAGAGAACAGTGAGAGAGAGATCAGAGAACAGTGAGAGAGAGATCAGAGAACAGTGAGAGAGAGATCAGAGAACAGAGAGAGAGAGATCAGAGAACAGTGAGAGAGAGATCAGAGAACAGTGAGAGAGAGATCAGAGAACAGTGAGAGAGAGATCAGAGAACAGTGAGAGAGAGAGATCAGAGAACAGTGAGAGAGGAGAGATCAGAGAACAGTGAGAGAGAGAGATCAGGGAACAGTGAGAGAGAGAGATCAGAGAACAGAGAGAGAGAGAGATCAGAGAACAGAGAGAGGAGAGATCAGAGAACAGTGAGAGAGAGATCAGAGAACAGTGAGAGAGAGAGATCAGAGAACAGTGAGAGAGAGATCAGAGAACAGTGAGAGAGAGATCAGAGAACAGAGAGAGAGAGATCAGAGAACACAGAGAGAGAGATCAGAGAACAGTGAGAGAGAGAGATCAGAGAACTGTGAGAGAGAGAGATCAGAGAACAGTGAGAGAGAGAGATCAGAGAACAGAGAGAGAGATCAGAGAACCGTGAGAGAGAGATCAGAGAACAGTGAGAGAGAGAGATCAGAGAACAGTGAGAGAGAGAGAGATCAGAGAACAGTGAGAGAGAGAGATCAGAGATCAGTGAGAGAGAGAGATCAGAGAACAGTGAGAGAGAGAGAGATCAGAGAACAGTGAGAGAGAGAGATCAGAGAACAGAGAGAGAGAGATCAGAGAACAGTGAGAGAGAGAGATCAGAGAACAGAGAGAGAGAGATCAGAGAACAGTGAGAGAGAGATCAGAGAACAGTGAGAGAGAGATCAGAGAACAGTGAGAGACAGAGATCAGAGAACAGTGAGAGAGAGATCAGAGAACAGTGAGAGAGAGATCAGAGAACAGTGAGAGAGAGATCAGAGAACAGTGAGAGAGAGAGATCAGAGAACAGTGAGAGAGAGATCAGAGAACAGTGAGAGAGAGAGATCAGAGAACAGTGAGAGAGAGATCAGAGAACAGTGAGAGAGAGATCAGAGAACAGTGAGAGAGAGATCAGAGAACAGTGAGAGAGAGAGATCAGAGAACAGAGAGAGAGAGATCAGAGAACAGAGAGAGAGAGATCAGAGAACAGTGAGAGAGAGATCAGAGAGCAGTGAGAGAGAGAGATCAGAGAACAGTGAGAGAGAGATCAGAGAACAGTGAGAGAGAGAGAGATCAGAGAACAGTGAGAGAGAGAGATCAGAGAACAGTGAGAGAGAGA
Organism: Mustelus asterias; assembly: GCF_964213995.1. Lineage (NCBI taxonomy): Eukaryota > Metazoa > Chordata > Chondrichthyes > Carcharhiniformes > Triakidae > Mustelus > Mustelus asterias. Next base: position 384,466 of record NW_027590386.1, on the reverse strand, counting down.
TCAGAGAACAGTGAGAGAGAGAGATCAGAGAACAGAGAGAGAGAGATCAGAGAACAGAGAGAGAGAGATCAGAGAACAGTGAGAGAGAGAGATCAGAGAACAGTGAGAGAGAGATCAGAGAACAGTGAGAGAGAGAGATCAGAGAACAGTGAGAGAGAGATCAGAGAACAGTGAGAGAGAGATCAGAGAACAGTGAGAGAGAGATCAGAGAACAGAGAGAGAGAGATCAGAGAACAGTGAGAGAGAGAGATCAGAGAACAGTGAGAGAGAGAGAGATCAGAGAACAGAGAGAGAGAGATCAGAGAACAGAGAGAGAGAGATCAGAGAACAGAGAGAGAGAGATCAGAGAACAGTGAGAGAGAGATCAGAGAACAGTGAGAGAGAGAGAGATCAGAGAACAGTGAGAGAGAGAGATCAGAGAACAGTGAGAGAGAGATCAGGGAACAGAGAGAGAGAGATCAGAGAACAGTGAGAGAGAGAGATCAGAGAACAGAGAGAGAGAGATCAGAGAACAGTGAGAGAGAGATCAGAGAACAGAGAGAGATCAGAGAACAGTGAGAGACAGAGATCAGAGAACAGTGAGAGAGAGATCAGAGAACAGTGAGAGAGAGATCAGAGAACAGTGAGAGAGAGATCAGAGAACAGTGAGAGAGAGATCAGAGAACAGTGAGAGAGAGAGATCAGAGAACAGTGAGAGAGAGAGAGATCAGAGATCAGTGAGAGAGAGAGATCAGGGAACAGTGAGAGAGAGAGATCAGAGAACAGAGAGAGAGAGAGATCAGAGAACAGAGAGAGAGAGATCAGAGAACAGTGAGAGAGAGATCAGAGAACAGTGAGAGAGAGAGATCAGAGAACAGTGAGAGAGAGATCAGAGAACAGTGAGAGAGAGATCAGAGAACAGTGAGAGAGAGATCAGAGAACAGAGAGAGAGAGATCAGAGAACACAGAGAGAGAGATCAGAGAACAGTGAGAGAGAGAGATCAGAGAACTGTGAGAGAGAGAGATCAGAGAACAGTGAGAGAGAGAGATCAGAGAACAGAGAGAGAGATCAGAGAACCGTGAGAGAGAGATCAGAGAACAGTGAGAGAGAGAGATCAGAGAACAGTGAGAGAGAGAGAGATCAGAGAACAGTGAGAGAGAGAGATCAGAGATCAGTGAGAGAGAGAGATCAGAGAACAGTGAGAGAGAGAGAGATCAGAGAACAGTGAGAGAGAGAGATCAGAGAACAGTGAGAGAGAGAGAACAGAGAACAGTGAGAGAGAGAGATCAGAGAACAGTGAGAGAGAGATCAGAGAACAGTGAGAGAGAGATCAGAGAACAGAGAGAGAGAGATCAGAGAACAGTGAGAGAGAGAGATCAGAGAACAGTGAGAGAGAGAGAGATCAGAGAACAGAGGAGAGAGATCAGAGAACAGAGAGAGAGAGATCAGAGAACAGGGAGAGAGAGATCAGAGAACAGTGGAGAGAGAGATCAGAGAACAGTGAAGAGAGAGATCAGAGAACAGTGAGAGAGAGAGATCAGAGAACAGTGAGAGAGAGATCAGAGAACAGAGAGAGAGAGATCAGAGAACAGTGAAGAGAGAGATCAGAGAACAGAGAGAGAGAGATCAGAGAACAGTGAGAGAGAGGAGAGAGATCAGAGAACAGTGAGAGGAGAGATCAGAGAACAGTGAGAGAGAGATCAGAGAACAGTGAGAGAGAGATCAGAGAACAGTGAGAGAGAGATCAGAGAACAGTGAGAGAGAGAGATCAGAGAACAGTGAGAAGAGAGATCAGAGAACAGTGAGAGAGAGAGATCAGGGAACAGTGAGAGAGAGAGATCAGAGAACAGTGAGAGAGAGATCAGAGAACAGAGAGAGAGAGATCAGAGAACACAGCATTAGAGAGAGAGATCAGAGAACAGTGAGAGAGAGAGATCAGAGAACAGTGAGAGAGAGATCAGAGAACAGGAGAGAGAGATCAGAGAACAGAGAGAGAGAGATCAGAGAACAGAGAGAGAGAGATCAGAGAACAGTGAGAGAGAGAGATCAGAGAACAGTGAGAGAGAGAGATCAGAGAACAGTGAGAGAGAGATCAGAGAACAGTGAGAGAGAGATCAGAGAACAGTGAGAGAGAGATCAGAGAACAGTGAGAGAGAGATCAGAGAACAGTGAGAGAGAGAGAGAGATCAGAGAACAGTGAGAGAGAGAGATCAGAGAACAGTGGAGAGAGAGATCAGAGAACAGTGAGAGAGAGAGATCAGAGAACAGTGAGAGAGAGAGATCAGAGAACAGTGAGAGAGAGAGATCAGAGAACAGAGAGAGAGAGATCAGAGAACAGTGAGAGAGAGAGATCAGAGAACAGAGAGAGAGAGATCAGAGAACAGTGAGAGAGAGATCAGAGAACAGAGAGAGAGAGATCAGAGAACAGTGAGAGAGAGATCAGAGAACAGTGAGAGAGAATCAGAGAACAGTGAGAGAGAGATCAGAGAACAGTGAGAGAGAGATCAGAGAACAGTGAGAGAGAGAGATCAGAGAACAGTGAGAGAGAGAGATCAGAGAACAGTGAGAGAGAGAGATCAGAGAACAGTGAGAGAGAGATCAGAGAACAGTGAGAGAGAGAGATCAGAGAACAGAGAGAGAGAGATCAGAGAACAGTGAGAGAGAGATCAGAGAACAGTGAGAGAGAGAGAATCAGAGAACAGTGAGAGAGAGAGAATCAGAGAACAGAGAGAGAGAGATCAGAGAACCAGAGAGAGAGAGATCAGAGAACAGAGAGAGAGAGATCAGAGAACAGAGAGAGAGAGATCAGAGAACAGAGAGAGAGAGAGAGATCAGAGAACAGTGAGAAAGAGATCAGAGATCAGAGAACAGAGAGAGAGAGAGATCAGAGAACAGAGAGAGAGAGATCAGAGAACAGAGAACAGTGAGAGAGAGTTCAGAGAACAGTGAGAGAGAGATCAGAGAACAGTGAGAGAGAGATCAGAGAACAGAGAGAGAGAGAGAGATCAGAGAACAGTGAGAGAGAGAGATCAGAGAACAGTGAGAGAGAGATCAGAGAACAGTGAGAGAGAGATCAGAGAACAGTGAGAGAGAGATCAGAGAACAGTGAGAGAGAGATCAGAGAACAGTGAGAGAGAGAGATCAGAGAACAGTGAGAGAGAGATCAGAGAACAGTGAGAGAGAGAGAGATCAGAGAACAGTGAGAGAGAGATCAGAGAACAGTGAGAGAGAGATCAGCCAACAGTGAGAGAGAGAGATCAGAGAACAGTGAGAGAGAGAGATCAGAGAACAGAGAGAGAGAGATCAGAGAACAGTGAGAGAGAGATCAGAGAACAGTGAGAGAGAGAGATCAGAGAACAGAGAGAGAGAGATCAGAGAACAGTGAGAGAGAGATCAGAGAACAGAGAGAGAGAGATCAGAGAACAGTGAGAGAGAGATCAGAGAACAGTGAGAGAGAGATCAGAGAACAGTGAGAGAGAGAGATCAGAGAACAGTGAGAGAGAGAGATCAGAGATCAGTGAGAGAGAGAGATCAGGGAACAGTGAGAGAGAGAGATCAGAGAACAGAGAGAGAGAGAGATCAGAGAACAGAGAGAGAGAGATCAGAGAACAGTGAGAGAGAGATCAGAGAACAGTGAGAGAGAGAGATCAGAGAACAGTGAGAGAGAGATCAGAGAACAGTGAGAGAGAGATCAGAGAACAGTGAGAGAGAGATCAAAGAACAGAGAGAGAGAGATCAGAGAACACAGAGAGAGAGATCAGAGAACAGTGAGAGAGAGAGATCAGAGAACTGTGAGAGAGAGAGATCAGAGAAAAGTGAGAGAGAGTGATCAGAGAACAGAGAGAGAGATCAGAGAACAGTGAGAGAGAGATCAGAGAACAGTGAGAGAGAGAGATCAGAGAACAGTGAGAGAGAGAGAGATCAGAGAACAGTGAGAGAGAGAGATCAGAGAACAGTGAGAGAGAGAGATCAGAGAACAGTGAGAGAGAGAGAGATCAGAGAACAGTGAGAGAGAGAGAGATCAGAGAACAGTGAGAGAGAGAGATCAGAGAACAGTGAGAGAGAGAGATCAGAGAACAGAGAGAGAGAGAGATCAGAGAACAGAGAGAGAGAGATCAGAGAACAGTGAGTGAGAGATCAGAGAACAGTGAGAGAGAGAGATCAGAGAACAGAGAGAGAGAGATCAGAGAACAGTGAGAGAGAGATCAGAGAACAGAGAGAGATCAGAGAACAGTGAGAGACAGAGATCAGAGAACAGTGAGAGAGAGATCAGAGAACAGTGAGAGAGAGATCAGAGAACAGTGAGAGAGAGATCAGAGAACAGTGAGAGAGAGATCAGAGAACAGTGAGAGAGAGAGATCAGAGAACAGTGAGAGAGAGAGATCAGAGAACAGTGAGAGAGAGAGATCAGAGAACAGTGAGAGAGAGATCAGAGAACAGTGAGAGAGATCAGAGAACAGTGAGAGAGAGATCAGAGAACAGTGAGAGAGAGAGATCAGAGAACAGAGAGAGAGAGATCAGAGAACAGAGAGAGAGAGATCAGAGAACAGTGAGAGAGAGAGATCAGAGAACAGTGAGAGAGAGAGATCAGAGAACAGTGAGAGAGAGAGATCAGAGAACAGTGAGAGAGAGATCAGAGAACAGTGAGAGAGAGATCAGAGAACAGTGAGAGAGAGAGAGATCAGAGAACAGTGAGAGAGAGAGAGATCAGAGAACAGAGAGAGAGAGATCAGAGAACAGTGAGAGAGAGATCAGAGAACAGTGAGAGAGAGATCAGAGAACAGTGAGAGAGAGAGATCAGAGAACAGTGAGAGAGAGAGATCAGAGAACAGAGAGAGAGAGATCAGAGAACAGTGAGAGAGAGAGATCAGAGAACAGTGAGAGAGAGATCAGAGAACAGTGAGAGAGAGAGATCAGAGAACAGTGAGAGAGAGATCAGAGAACAGTGAGAGAGAGATCAGAGAACAGTGAGAGAGAGATCAGAGAACCGAGAGAGAGAGATCAGAGAACAGAGAGAGAGAGATCAGAGAACAGTGAGAGAGAGAGATCAGCGAACAGTGAGAGAGAGAGAGATCAGAGAACAGAGAGAGAGAGATCAGAGAGAGAGAGATCAGAGAACAGTGAGAGAGAGAGATCAGAGTACAGTGAGAGAGAGATCAGAGAACAGTGAGAGAGAGATCAGAGAACAGTGAGAGAGAGATCAGAGAACAGTGAGAGAGAGAGATCAGAGAACAGAGAGAGAGAGATCAGAGAACAGTGAGAGAGAGATCAGAGAACAGTGAGAGAGAGATCAGAGAACAGTGAGAGAGAGAGATCAGAGAACAGTGAGAGAGAGAGATCAGAGAACAGTGAGAGAGAGAGATCAGAGAACAGAGAGAGAGAGATCAGAGAACAGTGAGAGAGAGATCAGAGAACAGTGAGAGAGAGATCAGAGAACAGTGAGAGAGAGATCAGAGAACAGTGAGAGAGAGATCAGAGAACAGTGAGAGAGAGAGAGATCAGAGAACAGTGAGAGAGAGAGATCAGAGAACAGTGAGAGAGAGAGATCAGAGAACAGTGAGAGAGAGAGATCAGAGAACAGTGAGAGAGAGAGATCAGAGAACAGTGAGAGAGAGAGATCAGAGAACAGTGAGAGAGAGATCAGAGAACAGTGAGAGAGAGAGATCAGAGAACAGAGAGAGAGAGATCAGAGAACAGTGAGAGAGAGATCAGAGAACAGTGAGAGAGAGAGAAATCAGAGAACAGTGAGAGAGAGATCAGAGAACAGAGAGAGAGAGATCAGAGAACAGAGAGAGAGAGATCAGAGAACAGAGAGAGAGAGAGAGATCAGAGAACAGTGAGAGAGAGATCAGAGATCAGAGAACACAGAGAGAGAGATCAGAGAACAGTGAGAGAGAGAGATCAGAGAACTGTGAGAGAGAGAGATCAGAGAAAAGTGAGAGAGAGTGATCAGAGAACAGAGAGAGAGATCAGAGAACAGTGAGAGAGAGATCAGAGAACAGTGAGAGAGAGAGATCAGAGAACAGTGAGAGAGAGAGAGATCAGAGAACAGTGAGAGAGAGAGATCAGAGAACAGTGAGAGAGAGAGATCAGAGAACAGTGAGAGAGAGAGAGATCAGAGAACAGTGAGAGAGAGAGAGATCAGAGAACAGTGAGAGAGAGAGATCAGAGAACAGTGAGAGAGAGAGATCAGAGAACAGAGAGAGAGAGAGATCAGAGAACAGAGAGAGAGAGATCAGAGAACAGTGAGTGAGAGATCAGAGAACAGTGAGAGAGAGAGATCAGAGAACAGAGAGAGAGAGATCAGAGAACAGAGAGAGATCAGAGAACAGTGAGAGACAGAGATCAGAGAACAGTGAGAGAGAGATCAGAGAACAGTGAGAGAGAGATCAGAGAACAGTGAGAGAGAGATCAGAGAACAGTGAGAGAGAGATCAGAGAACAGTGAGAGAGAGAGATCAGAGAACAGTGAGAGAGAGAGATCAGAGAACAGTGAGAGAGAGAGATCAGAGAACAGTGAGAGAGAGATCAGAGAACAGTGAGAGAGATCAGAGAACAGTGAGAGAGAGATCAGAGAACAGTGAGAGAGAGAGATCAGAGAACAGAGAGAGAGAGATCAGAGAACAGAGAGAGAGAGATCAGAGAACAGTGAGAGAGAGAGATCAGAGAACAGTGAGAGAGAGAGATCAGAGAACAGTGAGAGAGAGAGATCAGAGAACAGTGAGAGAGAGATCAGAGAACAGTGAGAGAGAGATCAGAGAACAGTGAGAGAGAGAGAGATCAGAGAACAGTGAGAGAGAGAGAGATCAGAGAACAGAGAGAGAGAGATCAGAGAACAGTGAGAGAGAGATCAGAGAACAGTGAGAGAGAGATCAGAGAACAGTGAGAGAGAGAGATCAGAGAACAGTGAGAGAGAGAGATCAGAGAACAGAGAGAGAGAGATCAGAGAACAGTGAGAGAGAGAGATCAGAGAACAGTGAGAGAGAGATCAGAGAACAGTGAGAGAGAGAGATCAGAGAACAGTGAGAGAGAGATCAGAGAACAGTGAGAGAGAGATCAGAGAACAGTGAGAGAGAGATCAGAGAACCGAGAGAGAGAGATCAGAGAACAGAGAGAGAGAGATCAGAGAACAGTGAGAGAGAGAGATCAGCGAACAGTGAGAGAGAGAGAGATCAGAGAACAGAGAGAGAGAGATCAGAGAGAGAGAGATCAGAGAACAGTGAGAGAGAGAGATCAGAGTACAGTGAGAGAGAGATCAGAGAACAGTGAGAGAGAGATCAGAGAACAGTGAGAGAGAGATCAGAGAACAGTGAGAGAGAGAGATCAGAGAACAGAGAGAGAGAGATCAGAGAACAGTGAGAGAGAGATCAGAGAACAGTGAGAGAGAGATCAGAGAACAGTGAGAGAGAGAGATCAGAGAACAGTGAGAGAGAGAGATCAGAGAACAGTGAGAGAGAGAGATCAGAGAACAGAGAGAGAGAGATCAGAGAACAGTGAGAGAGAGATCAGAGAACAGTGAGAGAGAGATCAGAGAACAGTGAGAGAGAGATCAGAGAACAGTGAGAGAGAGATCAGAGAACAGTGAGAGAGAGAGAGATCAGAGAACAGTGAGAGAGAGAGATCAGAGAACAGTGAGAGAGAGAGATCAGAGAACAGTGAGAGAGAGAGATCAGAGAACAGTGAGAGAGAGAGATCAGAGAACAGTGAGAGAGAGATCAGAGAACAGTGAGAGAGAGAGATCAGAGAACAGAGAGAGAGAGAGATCAGAGAACAGTGAGAGAGAGAGAAATCAGAGAACAGTGAGAGAGAGATCAGAGAACAGAGAGAGAGAGATCAGAGAACAGAGAGAGAGAGATCAGAGAACAGAGAGAGAGAGAGAGATCAGAGAACAGTGAGAGAGAGATCAGAGATCAGAGAACAGAGAGAGAGAGATCAGAGAACAGATAGAGAGAGATCAGAGAACAGAGAACAGTGAGAGAGAGATCAGAGAACAGTGAGAGAGAGATCAGAGAACAGTGAGAGAGAGATCAGAGAACAGAGAGAGAGAGAGAGATCAGAGAACAGTGAGAGAGAGAGATCAGAGAACAGTGAGAGAGAGATCAGAGAACAGTGAGAGAGAGATCAGAGAACAGTGAGAGAGAGATCAGAGAACAGTGAGAGAGAGATCAGAGAACAGAGAGAGAGAGAGATCAGAGAACAGTGAGAGAGAGATCAGAGAACAGTGAGAGAGAGAGATCAGAGAACAGTGAGAGAGAGAGATCAGAGAACAGTGAGAGAGAGATCAAAGAACAGAGAACAGAGAGAGAGAGATCAGAGAACAGAGAGAGAGAGATCAGAGAACAGTGAGAGAGAGATCAGAGAACAGAGAACAGAGAGAGAGAGATCAGAGAACAGAGAGAGAGAGATCAGAGAACAGAGAGAGAGAGATCAGAGAACAGAGAACAGAGAGAGAGAGAGATCAGAGAACAGTGAGAGAGAGATCAGAGAACAGTGAGAGAGAGAGATCAGAGAACAGTGAGAGAGAGATCAGAGAACAGTGAGAGAGAGATCAGAGAACAGAGAGAGAGAGATCAGAGAACAGTGAGAGAGAGATCAGAGAACAGTGAGAGAGAGATCAGAGAACAGTGAGAGAGAGAGATCAGAGAACAGTGAGAGAGAGAGATCAGAGAACAGTGAGAGAGAGAGATCAGAGAACAGAGAGAGAGAGATCAGAGAACAGTGAGAGAGAGATCAGAGAACAGTGAGAGAGAGAGATCAGAGAACAGTGAGAGAGAGATCAGAGAACAGTGAGAGAGAGATCAGAGAACAGTGAGAGAGAGAGAGATCAGAGAACAGTGAGAGAGAGAGATCAGAGAACAGTGAGAGAGAGAGATCAGAGAACAGTGAGAGAGAGAGATCAGAGAACAGTGAGAGAGAGAGATCAGAGAACAGTGAGAGAGAGAGATCAGAGAACAGTGAGAGAGAGATCAGAGAACAGTGAGAGAGAGAGATCAGAGAACAGAGAGAGAGAGATCAGAGAACAGTGAGAGAGAGATCAGAGAACAGTGAGAGAGAGAGAAATCAGAGAACAGTGAGAGAGATCAGAGAACAGAGAGAGAGAGATCAGAGAACAGAGAGAGAGAGATCAGAGAACAGAGAGAGAGAGAGAGATCAGAGAACAGTGAGAGAGAGATCAGAGAACAGAGAGAGAGAGATCAGAGAACAGAGAGAGAGAGATCAGAGAACAGAGAACAGTGAGAGAGAGATCAGAGAACAGTGAGAGAGAGATCAGAGAACAGTGAGAGAGAGATCAGAGAACAGTGAGAGAGAGATCAGAGAACAGAGAGAGAGAGAGAGATCAGAGAACAGTGAGAGAGAGGGATCAGAGAACAGTGAGAGAGAGAGAGATCAGAGAACAGAGAGAGAGAGAGAGATCAGAGAACAGTGAGAGAGAGATCAGAGAACAGTGAGAGAGAGAGATCAGAGAACAGTGAGAGAGAGATCAGAGAACAGTGAGAGAGAGATCAGAGAACAGTGAGAGAGAGATCAGAGAACAGTGAGAGAGAGAGATCAGAGAACAGTGAGAGAGAGAGATCAGAGAACAGTGAGAGAGAGATCAGAGAACAGTGAGAGAGAGAGAGATCAGAGAACAGTGAGAGAGAGAGAGATCAGAGAACAGTGAGAGAGAGATCAGAGAACAGTGAGAGAGAGATCAGAGAACAGTGAGAGAGAGATCAGAGAACAGAGAGAGAGAGATCAGAGAACAGAGAGAGAGAGATCAGAGAACAGAGAGAGAGAGATCAGAGAACAGTGAGAGAGAGATCAGAGAACAGAGAACAGAGAGAGAGAGATCAGAGAACAGTGAGAGAGAGAGATCAGAGAACAGTGAGAGAGAGAGATCAGAGAACAGTGAGAGAGATCAGAGAACAGTGAGAGAGAGAGAGATCAGAGAACAGTGAGAGAGAGAGATCAGAGAACAGAGAGAGAGAGATCAGAGAACAGTGAGAGAGAGATCAGAGAACAGTGAGAGAGAGAGATCAGAGAACAGAGAGAGAGAGAGAGATCAGAGAACAGTGAGAGAGAGATCAGAGAACAGTGAGAGAGAGAGATCAGAGAACAGTGAGAGAGAGAGATCAGAGAACAGTGAGAGAGAGAGATCAGAGAACAGTGAGAGAGAGAGAGATCAGAGAACAGTGAGAGAGAGATCAGAGAACAGAGAGAGAGAGATCAGAGAACAGAGAGAGAGAGAGAGATCAGAGAACAGTGAGAGAGAGATCAGAGAACAGTGAGAGAGAGAGATCAGAGAACAGTGAGAGAGAGAGATCAGAGAACAGTGAGAGAGAGATCAGAGAACAGAGAGAGAGAGAGATCAGAGAACAGAGAGAGAGAGATCAGAGAACAGAGAGAGAGAGATCAGAGAACAGTGAGAGAGAGAGATCAGAGAACAGAGAGAGAGAGATCAGAGAACAGAGAGAGAGAGAGATCAGAGAACAGTGAGAGAGAGATCAGAGAACAGTGAGAGAGAGAGATCAGAGAACAGTGAGAGAGAGAGATCAGAGAACAGTGAGAGAGAGATCAGAGAACAGAGAGAGAGAGAGATCAGAGAACAGAGAGAGAGAGATCAGAGAACAGTGAGAGAGAGATCAGAGAACAGAGAGAGAGAGATCAGAGAACAGAGAGAGAGAGATCAGAGAACAGAGAGAGAGAGATCAGAGAACAGTGAGAGAGAGAGATCAGAGAACAGTGAGAGAGAGATCAGAGAACAGTGAGAGAGAGAGATCAGAGAACAGTGAGAGAGAGATCAGAGAACAGTGAGAGAGAGAGATCAGAGAACAGTGAGAGAGAGATCAGAGAACAGTGAGAGAGAGATCAGAGAACAGTGAGAGAGAGAGATCAGAGAACAGAGAGAGAGAGATCAGAGAACAGTGAGAGAGAGAGATCAGAGAACAGTGAGAGAGAGAGATCAGAGAACAGTGAGAGAGAGATCAGAGAACAGTGAGAGAGTGTGAGATCAGAGAGCCGTGAGAGAGAGAGAGAGAGAGCAGTGAGACAGAGAGAGAGATCAGAGAACAGTGAGAGAGAAAGGGAGAACAGTGAGAGAGAGAGAGACCAGAGAACAGTGAGAGAGAGAGAGATCAGAGAACAGTGAGAGAGAGAGATCAGAGAACAGAGAGAGAGAGAGATCAGAGAGCCGTGAGAGAGAGAGAGAGAGCAGTGAGACAGAGAGAGATATCAGAGAACAGTGAGAGAGAAAGAGAGAACAGTGAGAGAGAGAGATCGGAGAACAGGGAGAGAGAGATCGGAGAACAGGGAGAGAGAGAGATCGGAGAACAGGGAGAGAGAAAGAACGTTCAGAGAACAAAGAGAGATCGGTCAACAGAGAGAGAGATCGGTCAAAGTAAAGAGAGAGTTCAGTGAACAGAGAGAGAGAGAGAGAGCGGTGAACAGAGAACCTCTTTAACATGCACTGAATCTTCCCTCCATTCGCATTGTCTGCACCTGTAAAGACTTGCTTACCTGTTAAGACTCGCATTCCAACCATTATCTGGTAAATTGAGTCTGTGTCTCTATATGCCCTGTTTGTGAACCCAATCCTCCACTTACCAGATGAAGGGGCAGCGCTCCGAAAGCCCGTGCTACCAAATGAACCTGTTGGACTTTAACCTGCTGTTGTGAGACTTCTTACTGGCAGGACAGAGAGAGAGAGAGAGGGCAAGAGATTGGAGAACAGAGACAGAATCTGCCCAAATGCCTTTTAAATGTTGTCAATGTCCCTGTCTTAAATACTTCCTCCGTCATTCCACATACGTACTACCCTCTGTGTAAAAACGTTGCTCCTCAGGTTCCCATTCATTCTTTCCCCTCTTAACTTAAACCTCTGCCCTCGAGTTCTCGATTCCCCAACCCTGGGAAAAGACTGAGTGTATTCACCTTATCCATGCCTCTCATGTTCTTACACACCTCTATAAGATCATCCCTCAGTCTCCTATGCTCCAAAGAAAAAAGTCTTAATCTGTCTAATCTCTCCTTTTAACTCAGTCCCTTGAGTCTTGGCAACATCCTTGTAAGTCTCTTTTGCACTGTCTCCAGTTTAAAACATCTTTCCTATAGCAAGATAAACAAAACTGAACACAATACTCCAGGTGTGGCCTCACCAACAAGCTGTACAACTGCAACACAACTTCCCAACTTCTCTTCTCAATGCCCTCGCTGATGAAGGCCAGCATGCCAAAAACTTCTTTACTGCCCTTTCCACCTGTGAATCCACCTTTCGGGAACTCCAAGGTCCCTCTGTTTCACAATACTCCCTAAGGTCCTACCATTCACCATGAAAGTCCGACCTTGATGTGACTTTCCAAAATGCAACACCTCAGGACTTAACTGTATTTAACTCCATTTGCCATTTCTCGGCCCACTTCCTGCTGATCAAGAGCCTGCTGCAATTTTTGATAACCTTCCTCACTATCTGCAGCACCACATATTTTCGTGTCATCTGCAAACTTACTGATCGTGCCTTGCATACATTCTCATCCAAATCATTGATGTAGATAACAAACAGCAATGGGCCCAGCACTGACTCTGAGGTACACCACTCGTCACAGGCCTCCAGTCTGACAAACATTGTTCCACCATTACCCTCTACTTCCTACCATCAAGCCAATTATATATCAAATTTGCCAGCTCTGCCTGGATTCCATGTGATCTAACCTTCCAGAGCAGCCTACAATGTGGAACTTTATCAAAGGCCTTACTGTAGTCCATATAGACTACTTCTACTGCCTTCCCTCATCAACCTTCCTGGTCACTTGATCAACGAACTCTTACAAATTTATAAGGCATGACCTCCCATGCACAAAGCCTTGCTGACTACTCCTAATCTATTATCTATAATTATTAATTTAAAATCAGTGCAGTTGAAGTGGTCCCATGCACAATCACAGTTCTCCCCTCACTCAATCCTGACATTCCCACTTTACCCCTAACACATGTCCTGAGTTAGCTCTTACTCTGCAGCCATGGCAACCATCAAATGCCAAAATGGTGTCTGAGGGTTTGGGTGGCTTTTGATTTGATTTGATTTATTATTGCCACATGTATTAATATACAGTGAAAAGTATTGTTTCTTGTGCACTATACAGACAAAGCACACCATTCATAGAGAAGGAAACAAGAGAGTGCAGAATGTAGTGTCATAGCTAGGGTGGAGAGAAAGCTCAACTTAATGCAAGGTCAGTCCATTCAAAAGTCTGATGGAAGAAGTTGTTCTTGAGTTGATTGGTACGTGACCTCAGACTTTGGTATCTTTTCCTCAATGGAAGAAGGTGGAAGAGAGAATGTCCGGGGTGCGTGGAGTCCTTAATTATGCTGGCTGCTTTGCCGAGGCAGCAGGAAGTGTAGACAGAGTCAATGGATGGGAGGCTATTTGTGTGATGAATTGGGCTACATTCACAACCTTTTGTATTTTCTTGCGGTCTTGGGCAGAGCAGGAGCCAAACCAAGCTGTGATACAACCAGAAAGAATGCTTTCTATGGTGTATCTGGTGAGAGTCGTAGCGGACATGCCAAATTTCCTTCGTCTTCTGAGGAAGTAGAGGCGTTGGTGGGCTTTCTTAACTATAGTGTCGGCATGGGGGGCCAGGGACAGGTTGTTGGTGTCTGGACACCTAAAAACCTGAAGCTTTCGACCCTTTCTACTTCACCCCCTTTGATGTAGACAGGGGCATGTTCTCTACCGTTTCTGAAGTCGATGACAATCTCCTTCGTTTTGTTGGCATTGAGGGAGAAATTATTGTTGTCGCACCAGTTCACCAGATTCTCTATCTCAATCCTGTATTTTATCTCGTCATTGTTTGAGATCTGACTCACAACAGTGGTGTCATCAGCAAACCTGAAAATCGAGTTGGAGGGGAATTTGGCCACACAGTCATAGATGTATAAGGAATATAGTAGGGGGCTGAGAACACAGCCTTGTGGAGCACCTGTGTTGAGGATGATTGTGGAGGAGCTGTTTTTGCCTATCATCACTGAATGTTGGCTGTGGGTTAGGAAGTTCAGGATCCAGTCCCAGAGGGAGGCCCAGGCCATGGAGTTTGGAGATGAGATTCGTAGGAATAATGGTGTTGAAGGCTGAGCTGTAGTCAATTAATAGGAGTCTGACATAGGTGTCTTGGTTATCTAAGTGTTCCAGGGTTGAGTGCAGGGCCAGGGAGATGGCATTTGCTGGATCTGTTGCGGCAGTAGGCAAACTGTAGTGGGTCCAGGCAATCCGGGAGGCTGGAATTGATTTGTGCCATGACTAACCTTTCGCAGCACTTCATAATGATAGATGTCAGAGCCACCAGACCACATGCTGCTTGGCATTTCTTTGGTACTGGGGTAATGGTCATCTTCTTGAAACAGATAGGGAACTCAGATTGTTGTAAAGAGAGGTTAAAGCTGTCTGCAAATATCCCCGCCAGCTGATCTGCACAGGATCTGAGTGCTGCTCTGGGTATCCAGTCACTTTCTGTGGGTTGACCTTTGAGAAGGCTGCTCTGACATCTGCAATGGTGACCTCAGATACAGGTTCATCCGAGGTTTCCAGGGTGGAGGGCGTGCTCTCACTGACCTCTTGCTGAAAACGGGCGTAGAATGTATTGAACTCATCAGGGAGAGTTGCGTGGAGCCGGCGATTTTATATGCCTTCATCATGTACCCTCTTGCAGATCTTGTCATAGTTGGTGGGGGTCCGTGTGACTAGCCCGGGACTCACGCTTGGTCCGGTACTATCTTTTGGCATCTTTGATGGATCTCCTTCGATCATATCTGGCTTTCTTGTAAAGGTCAGGGTCACCTGACTTGAACGCCTCAGACCTGGACTTCAAGCAATGGATATCCCTGTTCATCCATGGTTTCTGGTTGGGAAACACGTGGATTTGCTTCTTTGGCACACAGTCTTCTACACACTTACTAATGAAGTCAGTTACTGTAGCGGCATACTCGTTCAGGCTGGTCACAGAGTTTTTAAATACTGACCAATCCACTGACTCTAAGCAGTGTCCTGTAGGAGATAATCTGATTCCTCAGACCAACATTGCACAACTTTTTTGACAGATTCTCCTGCTTCAGTTTTTGCTTATAAGTCAGGAGCAGGAGCACAGCCTTGTGGGCTGATTTGTCAAAGTGTGGGCAGGCGATAGAGCGGTAGGCATGTTTGATATTTGTGTAGCAGTGCTCTAGGATGTTTGGGCCCCTGGTGGAACAGGAGACGTCTTGGTGGTAACTTGGTAGGACGCTCTTGAGCTTGGCCTGATTGAAGTCCCTGGCCACAGTGAACAAGGCCTCGGGCTGTTTCGTCTCGAGGCTATTTGTAGTAGTGCATATTTCGTCTAGCGCGATCTTCACGTCCGCATGGGGTGGGATGTAGACTGCCGTCAGGATAATGAAGGTGCACTCCCGTGGAAGGTAGTAGGGGCGGTATTTTAGCATCAGGTCCAAGAAGTAGAAACTCGCCAGTGTTGCTCCATCCAGGCACCATGAGGTGTTGATTAGGAAGCAGATCCCACCTCCCCTAGCCTTGCCTGAGGCCGCTGTACGGTCCGTTCAGTGGATTGAGAAATCCTTTGGTTGTTGGGCACATTCCGGTGAAGCAGGAGTGAGCCACATCTCCGTGAAACAGAGCACACAGCAGTTTCTCAGTTCTCTTTGGTAAGTGAGTCTGGCTTTAAGTTCGTCTAACTTGTTTTCCAGAGATTGGACATTTGCAAGGAGTAAGCTGGGGAGGGGGGCCTTGGGACCACTCTCACCTGCAGGCCTTCACGTTTTCCATGCTTCCCCTGGAGTGACTGCTTCTTTTTGAGCCTGGGAGACAGTGAGAGTAGTATGCGGTGTTAAAGGTATAGGTGTGTCCAATGAGGTTCTTCCACTTCAAAACATAACTAAACATCTGACACAAATGAAGAGTCATCCAGACTTGAAACAGTGGCTCCATTCTCTCTCCACAAATGCTGTATGAGCTGCTGGGATTTTCCAACATTTTCTGTTTTTGTACCTGGGACAATGTCCTGGAGAATTGAGATGGGCCTTTGATCAGTCAGCCTCAATAGTCAACGTTCCTTGTGGGTACCGACAATCAACACCCTGGGATGGCAGGCCTGACTCTCTGCTTCCTCAGAGTTAACATAGGAGGGAAAAGGGCATTACACCCGGAGGAGTGGGCGGGGAGAGGTGAGGTGCTTCTGCTACGTCAGGAATTTCCTGACTGCAGCCACCTGCTTTGGAAATCAGGCACAATATCCCTTAGGGCCCAGAATCCCACAATCACTCTCTCTGTCTGCCCTGGCTCCTTCAAACATCATTAACTCACAGAACTTCTTGTCCCTGTCTCAAAAAGTCACAATTGACTTTCTCATTTGCCACTCTGTCCACCTGGAGTCACAGGTGGACAGAGTGACGAAGAAGGCATTCGACATGCTTGGTTTCATTGGTCAGAACATTGAATACAGGAGTTGAAGTTGTACAAGACATTGGTAAGGTCACACTTGGAATACTGTGTACAGTTCTGGCCACCCTATTATAAAAAGGATATTATTAAACTAGAAAGAGTGCTGAAAAGATTTACCAGGATGCTACCAGGACTTGATGGTTTGAGTTATAAGGAGAGGCTGGATAGACTGGGACTTTTTTTCTCTGGAGCATAGGAGGCTGAGGGGTGATCTTATAGAGATCTATAAAATAATGAGGGGCATAGATCACTCGATAGTCAACATTTTTTCCCAAAGGTAGGGGAGTCTAAAACTAGAGGGCATAGGTTTAAGGTGAGAAGGGAGAGATACAAAAGGGTCTAGAGGGGCAATTTTTTCACACAGGGTGGTGAGTGTCTGGAACAAGCTGCCAGAGGTAGTAGTAGAGGCGGGTACAATTTTGTCTTTTAAAAAGCGTTCAGATAGTTACATGGGTAAGATGGATATAGAGGAATATGGGCTAAATGTGGGCAATTGGGACTAGCTTAGTGGTTAAAAAAAGAGCCGGCATGGACAAGTTGGGCCGAGGGGTCTGTTTCTATACTGTAAACCTCTATGACTCTCTGATTCAATCTCTTGCCAAATGAATCAGCACACTTCTCTTTACCTATTCCTTCATTTCCCTGGGCTGACCTGTGTTTTCTCATTCATCGATGTCATTCCTAATTCTGTTAATCAAAGTGAACTACCCTGGGGATCACGGTGTGTTCCTTAACTGCAACTGAATGAACATTGTCACCAGCTCAATATCTACCTTGTAAACATGATGTTTCCTCTTGCAGCGTTGCAGAGTGATGCCATAGCAGAGCCATGTCATGCGAAGCGATTACGGGGCACTCCAGAGCGAATTGAGCTGGAGAACATTCGCGTTTCACTGGAACGGGAGGAGGATCTGCAGGAGGTGCCAGAGGAGACACTTGCCGAGCATAACCTCAGCAGCGTTTTTCAGCAAACCAGCCAGGAATTGGGAAGCAGGTCAGTGTCGGGGGGGAGGATCAGTACTGGGGGGGGGGGGGGGGGTGCAGGTGGGGTGAAGATCAGTGTCCGGGGGGAAGGTCAGTGTCAAGGAGGGAAGATCAGTGTTGGGGGAGAGGGTCAGTGTCGGGGGGAAGGTCAGGTCGGGGGAGAGAGGGTCAGTTTTTGGGGTCGGACAAAGAGAGGACATGTCCCCTTTTCATCGTGCTCTGCCACTTTTCTTTCGGCCCAGGTCCAACCCTTGTTGCCCCCTGTGATGCCTTGTCCTTATCTTGAGGCTTGTTGTCTTCTTGCTTCCTGGGCCTTTTCCTCTTTTTTTATATATTATTACTCCTGTTAGTTTTTTCTTGTGCGGGGTGGTGAATGGGCGGTATCCTCGTGTGGGGGAGAAAAACAAATGGGAAGTTTTAAAGGTTGGGGGAAAGAGGAAAATAGGGTGATGATTTGGTTCTGCCGTATTTTAGGTGGTTGCGGGAGGTGGTTGTTGAGGTGGTGTGTGTAAAGGGGAAGGGGCTGCTGGGTAGGGGGTTTATGTGTTTCTGGGCGTTGGGATGGATGTCAAGGCGATGTGTGTGTTGGAGAGTTTTTTGGGGGGTTTCCTGGATGGGGAGGTTTTGTCTGTTGCTCAGTCAGACTCCGGTTTTTTCGGGTGGGGGTGGGGGGCTCAGTCAGACTCCAGTTTTTTCGGGTGGGGGTGGGGGGGGGGGTGGTACGGTGTTAGTAGGTGGGCTACTGTGGGGAGGTCAGGCGGTAGAGGGAAAGTTCTGGGGGTTTTCTGATAGGGATGTTGATGGGTAGGTTGTGGGTTGATGGGTAGTTTGTTGTCTTCCCCTGTCTTACACTTTTGCCTCCCGTGTGTGTCTGTTAGGGTGGGTGGGGTGGGGGAGCTCCCGGAGCTGATGGGATGGGGAGACTTTTTATTCGTGGGTGTTTTATGTTGTGGTGGACAGGATGGTGTTGGGTGGATTCGGGTAGTATGTATCGGATTGGTATGGGGGCACTCGTTGGCAGCGTGAGGGGGTGTAGGGACATCCTCGTTTATCCGGATGGTTTTTGGCTTTGGCATGAGGCAAGAACTTTTGTTGGCAGTTCAAAAATGACTTATTTGACTATTTATTTATTTATTGATTAGTGTTCCAAGTTGGCTTACATTAATAATGTAATCAAGTTACTGTGGAAGGGTACACTGAGGGAGACTTTATCATGGCCAATCCACCTAACCTACACATGTTTGGAGCGTGGGTGGAAACCGGAGCACCTGGAGGAAACCCATGCAGACATGGGGAGAACATGCAGACTCCGCACAGATAGTGGTTCAAGTCGGAGATCCAGCTTGGTCCCTGGCGCTGTGCAGCAGCAGTGTGAGCCACTGTGCCACCCTGCCAGCCCATAAATTAATGATTTCACATATATTATTTTGAAGTGATCCAGGGGGTTAGTTGTTGCCCTTCCAAGGAGTGATGATAAATTACCCTGTGTCCAGGCTTCTGTCCATTGCTCAAGGTGATTCAGGGAGTATAGACATTTGCATTCAGGGAGAGCCCTATTGTTAGTTGTGGTGACCTATCCTGTGTCCAGGTTTCTCCTATTGTTTCCGGTGAACGAATACTTAAAGATTTGTACTTTTCCTAGACCTGCCTGTGGATTGCACAGAGTCACCATGTGGCCAGTGTATCCTCCATTTTATATCTGGCTTGAAAAGTTACAGATTTAGGGGTTTACACTTCTCTGAGTGGATTATTTTGACCATTCCAATAGGTTCCCATAAGCTTCGGATTACCCCCATTGATTAAAGTGAACCTATATCGATCCGCGGACCGTGTCTAGGACATCGTCCAAGAGTCTTTATTTTGTGTGCATGTAGGAGATCCACTTACCCAGGGCCGCTGAAGTTCGAGACCAGGGCCGCTGAGGTTCATTTAGCTCCCATTCATCCCATGTCCGGGGCTGGCTGTGGATAGTGTCTGGCTATTCTTGCCTTTCCTCTCCAGTAGAGTCTCAACTGGAGTTTTATATTGCTTATTTAGTTTGCATCAGTGTCGGGGGGGGAGTTCAGTGTCAGGGCGAAGGTCAGTGTCGGGGGGAGACGGTCAGTGTCGGGGGGAGACGGTCAGTGTCGGGGGGAGACGGTCAGTGTCGGGAGGAGACGGTCAGTGTCGGGGGGAGATGGTCAGTGTCGGGGGGAGACGGTCAGTGTCGGGGGAGATGGTCAGTGTGGGGGGAGACGGTCAGTGTCGGGGGGAGACGGTCAGTGTCGGGGGGAGACGGTCAGTGTCGGGGGAGAGACGGTCAGTGTCGGGGGAGACGGTCAGTGTGGGGGGAGACGGTCAGTGTCGGGGGGAGACGGTCAGTGTCGGGGGGAGACGGTCAGTGTCGGGGGGAGACGGTCAGTGTCGGGGGGAGACGGTCAGTGTCGGGGGGAGACGGTCAGTGTCGGGGGGAGACGGTCAGTGTCGGGGGGAGACGGCCTCTGTCGGGGGGAGACGGCCTCTGTCGGGGGGAGACGGCCTCTGTCGGGGGGAGACGGCCTCTGTCGGGGGGAGACGGCCTCTGTCGGGGGGAGACGGTCACTGTCGGGGGGGAGACGGTCACTGTCGGGGGGGAGACGGTCACTGTCGGGGGGGGAGACGGTCACTGTCGGGGGGGAGACGGTCACTGTCGGGGGGAGACGGTCACTGTCGGGGGGAGACGGTCTCTGTCGGGGGGAGACGGTCTCTGTCGGGGGGAGACGGTCTCTGTCGGGGGGAGACGGTCTCTGTCGGGGGGAGACGGTCTCTGTCGGGGGGAGACGGTCTCTGTCGGGGGGAAACGGTCAGTGTCGGGGGGGGTAGAGTCAGTGTCGGGGGGGGGTCGGGTCAGTGTCGGGGGTAGGGTCAGTGTCACAGGGAAAGGTCAGTGTGTGGGGAGGTCAGTGTCTGGTTGTGTCTGGTTCCTTTCTGGTTGTGCCTCGTTCATGTCGAGTTTCTGTCTGCTTCCTGTCTGGTGGTGTCTATTTCATGTCTAGTTCCTGTCTGGATCCATTTTAGTTGTGTCTACTTCTTGTCTATTTCTGTCTGGTTCCGATGTGGTTGTGTCTACTTCCTGTCTGGTTGTGCCTGCTACCTGTCTAATTCAAGCCTGGTTGCGCCTAGTTCCTGTCCAGTTCCATTCTGATTGTATCTAGTTCCTGTCTAATTCTTCTTTGATTTTGTCTAGTTCCTGTCTGTTCTTGTCTGCTTCTGCTCTGCTTCCGGTCTGGTTCCAGCCTAGTTCCTGCCTGGTTCATATCCGGCTCCAGTCTTGTGTTTAGTTCCTGTTTGGTCCCTGTCTTGTTCCTGTCTGGTTGTGTCTAGTTCCTGTCTGGTTGTACCTCATCCTGTCTGGTTTTTAGCACTGTCTTGTTGAGTCAAGTTTGTGTCTCATCGTGTCTAATTCCTGTCTTTTCCTGTCTGGTTGAGTTTATCCTGTCTCAAACAGCAACATTATACTCATTATTAACACCTCACAGAAGTATTATAAATTAACATATGATACTGAGCCAAGGAGATATTAGGTTAGGTGCCTAACAGATTGGTCAAAGAAATAGATGTTGAATGGTATTTGAAGGGAGGAGGGAGAGGCATGAAAAACAGAGCTGTGTAAGGAGGGAATTCCAGAGCATTGGACCTAGGCATGGCCGGTCATGGTGGATTGTTTAAAATTGGTCCTGTCTGCTCACACTTTGTTCCTGTTTAGCTGTGTGTGGCTGTGCCCTTCCTGTCTTGTCTTGTCTACTTCCTGCAAGTCGGTAACAATCCCTGTAAACTGGGCTGATTTATCCACTGCCCAAATATGTTCTAACTCGGCACAACCGACAAAAGGATCTTTTTGGGTTTAGTTGCAGTAGCTCTGAGTATGAGATGGAGGATGAGAAAGATGTACTGGCTTCTTCGGATGGTGTCCCATGGATGGAAGCTGTGAGGATTCATCGGTTGCTGAAGGGTGACCAAGAAGGAGAAAGTGAGGCAGAGAATGAGAATGAGGAGCAATCAGGATCCAGCTACGGTGAGTGCTGTTGTTTGATTGGGAGACAGCTTTATCTTTGAGGTGAATCTCAGGTTGTAGCACTAAATAAACTAATGCACCCAAGGGTGGGTCAGGAGAATGCAGACAAACCCGTTAAATGGAAAAGAGCAGTGGGATTCATTGTCGCAGGTTTCTTTTGTGGAACAGTTAATGGAGATTGAGGAGATCTAGAGCTCAACAGCATCAACAGATCATCATAGTTAAAGGGGCTGAACAGATAGGGTTTAGGGATAAAGTGTTGAGGAGATGGGGTGCAGGGTTAGTGTGTTGAGGAGATGGGGTGCAGGGTTAGTGTGTTGGGGAGATGGGGTGCAGGGTTAGTGTGTCGGGGAGATGGGGTTCAGGGTTAGTGTTGGGGAGATGGGGTTCAGGTTAATGTATTGGGGAGATGGGGTTCAGGGTTAGTGTGTTGGGAGATGGGGTTCAGGGTTAATGTGTTGGGGAGATGGGGTGCAGGGTTAATGTGTTGGGGAGATGGGATTCAGGTTAATGTATTGGGGAGATGGGGTCAGGGTTAGTATGTGAGGAGATGGGGTTCATGGTAATTGTGTTGGGGAGATGGGGTTCAGGGTCAATGTGTTGCGGAGACTGGGTTCAGGGTTAGTGTTGGGGAGATGGGGTTAAGGGTTAATGTTTTGGGAGATGGGTTCAGGGTTAGTGTGTTGGGGAGATACGGTGCAGGGTTAGTGTGTTGGGAAGATGGGGATCAGGGTTTAGTGTTGGGGAGATGGGGCCCCGGGTTAATATGTTGGGAGATGGGGTGCAGGGTTAATGTGTTGGGGACTTGGGGTTCAGGGTTAGTGTTGGGGAGATGGGATCTAGGTTAATGTATTGGGGAGATGGGGTCAGGGTTAGTATGTGAGGAGATGGGGTTCATGGTAATTGTGTTGCGGAGACGGGGTTCAGGGTTAGTGTTGGGGAGATGGGGTTAAGGGTTAATGTTTTGGGAAATGTTTCAGGGTTAGCGTGTTGGGGAGATGGGGATCAGGGTTTAGTGTTGGGGAGATGGGGTTCAGGATTAGTGTGTTGGGGAGATGGGGCTCCGGGTTAATGTGTTGGGAGATGGGGTTCAGGGTTAATGTTGAGGAGATGGGGTTAAGGATTAATGTGTTGGGAGATGGCGTTCAGGGTTAATGTGTGGGGAGATGGGGATCAGTATTACTGTGTTGGGGAGATGGGGCTCCGGATTAATGTGTTGGGGAGATGAGGCTCCGGGTTAAAGTGTTGGGAGATGGGGTTCAGGATTAGTGTGTTTGGAGATGGGGTTCAGGGTTAATGTGTTGGGAGGTGGGGCTCAGGGCTAATGTGTAGGGGAGATGGGGTTCAGGGTTAATGTGTTTTGGGAGATGGGGGTCAGGGTTAATGTGTTTTGGGAGATGGGGCTCAGGATTAATGCATTGGGAGATGGGGAGCAGGGTTAATGTTTTGGGAGATGGGGTTCAGGGTTAATGTGTTTTGGGAGATGGGGTTCAGGGTTAATGCGTTGGGAGATAGGGCTCAGGATTAATGCATTGGGAGATGGGGAGCAGGGTTAATGTTTTGGGAGATGGGATTCAGGGTTAGTGTGTGGGGAGATGGCGTTTCGGGTTAATGCGTGGGGGAGATGAGGTTCAGTGTTAATGTATTGGGGAAATGGGGTGCAGGATTGATGTGTTGGAGATATGGGGTTCAGGGTTAGTGTGTTGTGAGATGGGCTTCGGGGTTAATGTGTTGTGAGATGGGGCTCAATGTTAATGTGTTAGTAGATGTTAATGTGTTAGTGTGTTGAGATGGGGTTCAGGGTTAGTGTGTTGGGGAGATGGGGTTCAGGGTTAGTGTGTTTGGGAGATGGGGTTCAGGGTTACTCTGCTGGGGAGATCGGGTTCCGGGTGCGTTTGTCGGGGAGATGGGGTTAAGGATTAAAGTTGGGGAGATAGGGTTCAGTGTTAACGTGTTGGGAGATGGTGTTCAGGGTTAATGTGTTGGGGAGATAGGGTTCAGGGTTAGTATGTTGAGGAGGTGGGGTTCGGGGTTAATGTATTGGGAGATGGGGTTGGGAGGTGTTGACCCGTTAGAGAGAATCTCCATTACAAGGGAGGAAGTGCTAGGTTTTTTTGGTAACATTAAAACTGACAAATCCCCATGGCCTGATGGTATCTATCCCAGGCTGCTCAGGGAGACAAGAGATGTAATTGCTGGGCCTCTGACGGAAATCTTTGTCTCTTCATTGGACACAGGTGAGGTCCCTGAGGGTTGGAGGATAGCGAATGTGGTACCGTTATTTAAGAAGGATAGCAGGGATAACCCGGGTAATTATAGGCCAGTGAGCTTGACGTCCATGGTGGTGAAGTTGTTGGAGAGGATTCTTAGAGACAGGATGTATGTGCATTTAGAATGGAACAATCTCATTCGTGACAGACAGCATGGTTTTGTAAGAGGGAGGTCGTGCCTTACAAATTTGGTGGAGTTTTTTGAGGAAGTGACAAAAACGGTTGATGAAAGAAGGGCCGTGGATGTCATCTATATGGATTTCAGTAAGGCATTTGACAAAGTCCCTCATGGCAGGTTGGTTAAGAAGGTTAAGGCTCATGGGATACAAGGAGAGGTGGCTAGATGGGTAGAAAACTGGCTTGGCCAGAGGCGACAGAGGGTAACAGTCGAAGGGTCTTTTTCCGGCTGGAGGTCTGTGACCAGTGGTGTTCCGCAGGGCTCTGTACTGGGACCTCTGCTATTTGTGATATATATAAATGATTTGGAAGACGGTGTAACTGGTGTTATCAGCAAGTTTGCGGATGACACGAAGATGGCTGGACTTGCGGATAGCAATGAACATTGTCGGACAATACAGCAGGATATAGATAGGCTGGAACATTGGGCGGAGAAATGGCAGATGGAATTTAATCCAGATAAATGCTAAGTGATGCATTTTGGAAGAACTAATGTAGGGGGGAGTTATACAATAAATGGCAGAGCCATCAAGAATTTAATCCAGAGAAATGCGAAGTGATGCATTTTGGAAGAACTAATGTAGGGGGGAGTTATACAATAAATGGCAGAGCCATCAAGAGTATAGAAACACAGAGGGACCTAGGTGTGCAAGTCCACAAATCCTTGAAGGTGGCAGCACAGGTGGAGAAGGTGGTGAAGAAGGCATATGGTATGCTTGCCTTTATAGGACGGGGTATAGAGTATAAAAGCTGGAGTCTGATGTTGCAGCTGTATAGAACGCTGGTTAGGCCACATTTGGAGTACTGCGTCCAGTTCTGGTCGCCGCACTACCAGAAGGACGTGGAGGCTTTAGAGAGAGTGCAGAGAAGGTTTACCAGGATGTTGCCTGGTATGGAGGGTCTTAGTTATGAGGAGAGATTGGGTAAACTGGGCTTGTTCTCCTTGGAAAGATGGAGAATGAGGGGAGACCTAATGGAGGTATACAAAATTATGAAGGGTATAGATCGGGTGAACAGTGGGAAGCTTTTTCCCAGGTCGGAGGTGACGATCACAAGGGGTCACAGGCTCAAGGTGAGAGGGGCGAGGTATAACTCAGATATCAGAGGGACGTTTTTTACACAGAGAGTGGTGGGGGCCTGGAATGCGCTGCCAAGTAGGGTGGTGGAGGCATCGTTTAAGACTTACCTGGATAGTCACATGAGCAGTCTGGGAATGGAGGGATACAAACGAATGGTCTAGTTCGACCAATGAGCGGCACAGGCTTGGAGGGCCGAAGGACCTGTTTCCTGTGCTGTACTGTTCTTTGTTCTTTGTTAATCATAGAATCATAGAAACCCTACAGTGCAGAAAGAGGCCATTTGGCCCATCGAGTCTCACTGACCACAATCCCACCCAGGCCCTACCCCCATATCCACCCGCTAATCCCTCTAACCTACGCATCCCAGGACACCAAGGGGCAATTTTAGCATGGCCAATCAACCTAACCCACACATCTTTGGACTGTGGGAGGAAACCAGAGCACCCGGAGGAAACCTACGCAGACACGAGGAGAATATGCAAACTCCACACAGACAGTGACCCAAGCCGGGAATCGAACCAGGTCCCTGGAGCTGTGAAGCAGCAGTGCTAACCACTGTGCTACCGTGCCACCCAACCACTGTGCTACCGTGCCGCCCTGTCAGTGTTAATATGTTGGGGAGATGGAGTTCAGGGTTAGTTTATTGGGGAGATGGCGTTCAGGATTAGTGCGTTGCGAGATGTGGTTCGGGGCTAATGTGTTGGGAGATCGGGTTCAGGGTTAATGTGTTTGGGAGATGGTGTTCAGAGTTACTGTGCTGGGGAGATGGGGTTCAGGGTTAGTTTGTTGGGGAGATGGGGTTCAGTGTTAATGTGTTGGGAGATGGGATTCAGGGTTAATGTGTTTTGGGAGATGGTGTTCAGGGTTAATGTGTTGGGAGATGGGGCTCAGGGTTAACGTATTCGGAGATGGGGCTCAGGGTTAATGTGTTGGGAGGTAGGTTTCAGGATTCATGGTTGGGAGATGGGCATCAGGTTTAATGTGTTGGCAGATGGGGTTCGGGGTTAATGAGTTTGGAGATGGGGTTCAGGTTAGTGTGTGGGGAGATGGCATTTTGGGTTAATGTGGGGGGGAGATAGAGTTCAGGGTTAGTGTTGGGGAGATGGGGTTCAGGTTAAAGTGTTGGGGAGATGGGATTCAGGGTTTGTGTTGGGGAGATGGGGTTCAGTGTTAATGTGTTGATGAGACGGGGTTCAGGATTAGTGTGATGGGGTTCAGGGTTCATGTGTTGGAAGATGGGGTTCTGTGTTTTTGTTTTGGGGAAATGGGGTTCAGTATGAATGTTGTGGGGAGATGGGGTTCAGGGTTAATGTGTTGGGTGGATGGGGTTCAGGGTTATTGTGTTTGGGAGATGGGATTCAGGGTTAATCTATGGGACGCTGGGGTTCAAGGTTAGTGCATTGGTGAGATGGGGTCCAGGGTTAGTGTGTTGGGAATTGGGGTTCAGTGTTAATATGTTGAGGACATGGGATACAGGGTTAATGTGTTGGGGAGATGGGGTTCAGGGTTAATGCGTTGGAGATGGGGTTCAGGTTTAATGTGTTGAGATGGGGTTCAGGGCTAGTGTGTTGAGGAGATGGGGTTCAGGGTTAGTGTGTTGTGGAGATGGGGTTCAGTGATAATGTTGGGGAGATGGGTTACAGAATTAGTGTGTTGCGAAATGTGGTTCAGGGTTAATGTATTGGGAAATGAGGTTCAGGGCTAATGTGTTTGGGAAATGAGGTTCAGGGCTAATGTGTTTGGGAGATGGGGTTCAGGGTTAATGTTTTGGGACATGGGGCTCAGGGTTAATGTATTGGGAGATGGGGAGCAGGGTTAATGTGTTGGGAAATGGGGTTCAGGGTTCATGTGTTGGGAGATGGGCATCAGGGTTAATGTGTCGGGAGTTGAGGTTAAGGGTTAGTGTGTTGGGGAGATGGGGTTCGTGGCTAGTGTTTTGGGAGATTAGGTTCAGGGTTAGTGTTGGAGAGATGAGGTTCAGGGTTAATGTTTTGGGGGGATGGGGTTCAGTGTAAATGTGTTGGGAAGATGGGGTTCAGGATTAATGTGTTGGGAAGATGGGGTTCAGGATTAATGTGTTGGGAGATGGGTTCAGGGTTCATGTATTGGTGAGATGGGGAGCATGGTTCATGTGTTGGGAGATGGGGTTCAGGGTTCATGTGTTGGGAGATGGGGATCAGGGTTAATATGTTGGAAGTTGTTAATGAGTTTGTTAATGAGATGTTAATCAGCGTTAATGAGTTTGGAGATGGGATTCAGGGTTAGTGTGTGGGGAAATGGCGTTCAGGGTTAATGTGTTGGGAGATGGTGTTCAGGGTAAAAGTGTTGGGGAGATGGGATGCAGGATTAATGTGTTGTGGACATGGGGTTCAGGCTTAGAGTTTTGGGAGATGGGATGCAGGATTAATGTGTTGGGGAGATGGGGTTAAGGATTAGTATTGGGGAGATGGGGTTCAGGGTGTGTTGAGGAGATGGGGTTCAGGGTTAATGTGTTCGGGATATGAGGTTTGCGGTTAGTGTTTTGGCAGATGGGGTGCAGGATTAATGTGTTGGGGAGATGGGGTTAAGGGTTAGTGTTGGGAGACGGATTTCAGTGTTGATGTGTTGGGGAGATGGGGTTGAGGCTTAATATAGAAACCCTACAGTACAGAAAGAGGCCATTTGGCCCATCGAGTCTGCACCAACCACAATCCCACCCAGGCCCTATCCCCATATCCCTACATATTTACCCACTAATCCCTCTAACCTACGCATCTCAGGACACCAAGGGGCAATTTTTAGCATGGCCAATCAACCTAACCCGCACATCTTTGGACTGTGGGAGGAAACCGGAGCACCCGGAGGAAACCCACGCACACACGAGGAGAATGTGCAAACTCCACACAGACAGTGACCAAAGCCGGGAATCGAACCCAGGTCCCTGGAGCTGTGAAGCAGCAGTGCTAATCACTGTGCTACCGTGCCGTGCCGCCCATATGTTGGTGAGTTGGGGTTCAGGGTTAATGTGTTGGGGAGATGGGGTTCAGGGTTATTGTGTTGGGCAGATGGGATTTAGGATTAATGTGTGGGGATTGGAGGATAGCTAATGTGGTCCTGTTATTTAAGAAGGGTAGAAACCATAGAAACCCTACAGTGCAGAAGGAGGCCATTCGGCCCATCGAGTCTGCACCGACCACAATCCCACCCAGGCCCTACCCCCACATATTTTACCCGCTAATCCCTCTAACCGACGCATCCCAGGACTCTAAGGGGCAATTTTTTTTTTTTAAACCTGGCCAATCAACCTAACCCGCACATCTTTGGACTGTGGGAGGAAACCGGAGCACCCGGAGGAAACCCACGCAGACACGAGGAGAATGTGCAAACTACACACAGACAGTGACCTGAGCCGGGAATCGACCCCGGGACCCTGGAGCTGTGAAGCAGCAGTGCTAACCACTGTGCTACCGGGCTCACCGGTCTATAATTACCAGGGTTGTCCCTACTCCCCTTCTTGAACAAGGGGACAACATTTGCTATCCTCTAGTCTTCTGGCACTGTTCCTGTAGACAATGACGACACAAAGATCAAAGCCAAAGGCTCTGCAATCTCCTCTCTAGCCTCCCAGAGGCTAGGGGTGATGGGGTTCAGGGTTAATATGTTGAGGAGATGGTGTTCAGGGTGAATGTGTTGGGGAGATGGGATTCAGTGTTAATGTGTTTGGAGGTGGGGTTCAGGCTTACTGTGTTGGGCGATTGGTTTCCGTGTTGATGTGTTTTGGGAGATGGGGTTCAGGGTTAATGTTGGGGAGATGGGGTTCAGGGTTAATGTGTTGGGGAGATGGGATTCGGGGTTAATGTGTTGGGAGATGGGGTTCAGGGTTAGTGTGTTGGGGAGATGGGGCTCAGGATTAGTGTGTTGGGGAGATGGATTTCAGGTTTCATGTGTTGAGAGATGGGATTTAGTGTTGATGTGTTGTGGAAATGAGGTTCAGTGTGAATGTGTTAGAACATAGAACATTACAGCGCAGTACAGGCCCTTCGGCCCTCGATGTTGCGCCGACCAGTGGAACCAATCTAAAGCCCCTCTAATCTACACTATTCCAATATCATCCATATGTTTATCCAACAACCATTTGAATGCTCTTAATGTTGACGAGTCCACTACTGCTGCAGGCAGGGCATTCCACGCCCTTACTACTCTCTGAGTAAAGAACCTACCTCTAACATCTGTCCTATATCTCTCACCCCTCAATTTAAAGCTATGTCCCCTCGTGCTAGCCATCACCATCCGAGGAAAAAGGCTCTCACTATCCACCATATCTAATCCTCTGATCATCTTGTATGCTTCTATTAAGTCACCTCTTAACCTTCTTCTCTCGAACGAAAACAACCTCAAGCCCCTCAGCCTTTCCTCATACGATTTTCCCACTATACCAGGCAACATCCTGGTAAATCTCCTCTGCACCCTTTCCAACACTTCCACATCTTTCCTATAATGCGGCGACCAGAACTGTACGCAATACTCCAAATGCGGCCGCACCAGAGTTTTGTACAGTTGCAGCATGACCTCCTGGCTCCGAAACTCAATCCCTCTACCAATCAAAGCTAACACACCGTACGCCTTCTTAACAACCCTATCAACCTGGGTGCCAACTTTCAGGGATCTATGCACATGGACACCCAGATCCCTCTGTTCATCCACACTACCAAGTATCTTACCATTAGCCCAGTACTCTGTATTCCTGTTACTCCTTCCAAAGTGAATCACCTCACACTTTTCCGCATTAAACTCCATTTGCCACCTCTCAGCCCAGCTCTGCAGCTTATCTATGTCCCTCTGTAACCTGCCACTTCCCTCCGCACTGTCTACAACTCCACCGACTTTAGTGTCATCCGCAAATTTACTCATCCATCCTTCCACGCCTTCATCCAAGTCATTAATAAAAATGACAAACAGCAGTGGCCCCAAAACAGATCCTTGCGGTACACCACTAGTAACTGAACACCAGGATGAATATTTCCCATCAACCACCACCCTGTTTTCTTACAGCTAGCCAATTCCTGATCCAAACCACTAAATCACCCTCAATCCCATGTGTCCGTATTTTCTGCAAAAGCTTACCATGGGGAACCTTATCAAACGCTTTGCTGAAATCCATATACACCACATCAATCGCTTTACCCTTATCCACCTCTTTGGTCACCTTCTCAAAGAACTCAAGGTTTGTGAGGCACGACCAACCCTTCACAAAACCGTGCTGACTATCCCTAATCAAATTATTCCTTTCTAGGTGATTATAAATCCTATCTCTTATAATCCTTTCCAATACTTTGCCCACAACAGAAGTAAGGCTCACCGGTCTATAATTACCAGGGTTGTCCCTACTCCCCTTCTTGAACAAGGGGACAACATTTGCTATCCTCTAGTCTTCTGGCACTGTTCCTGTAGACAATGACGACACAAAGATCAAAGCCAAAGGCTCTGCAATCTCCTCTCTAGCCTCCCAGAGGCTAGGGGTGATGGGGTTCAGGGTTAATATGTTGAGGAGATGGTGTTCAGGGTGAATGTGTTGGGGAGATGGGATTCAGTGTTAATGTGTTTGGAGGTGGGGTTCAGGCTTACTGTGTTGGGCGATTGGTTTCCGTGTTGATGTGTTTTGGGAGATGGGGTTCAGGGTTAATATGTTCAGGAGATGGGATTCACGGTTAGTGTTTTGGGAGACGGGGTGCAGGATTAATGTGTTGGGGTGATGGGGTTAAGGGTTAGTGTTGGGAGATGGATTTCAGTGTTAATGTGTTGGGGAGATGGGGTTGAGGCTTAGTGTGCTGGAGAGTTGGGGTTCAGGGTCTTTGTGTTGGGCAGATGGGGTTCAGGGTTAATGTGTTGGGAGATGGGGTTCAGGATTACTGTGCTGGCGAGATGGGGTTCAGGGTTAGTTTGTTGAGATGGCGTTGTGTTAATGTGTTGGGGGGATGAGGTTCAGTGTTAATGTGTTGGGGAGATGAGGTTCAGGGTTAATTTGTTGGGAGATTGGTTCCGTGTTAATGTGTTTTGGGAGATGGGGTTCAGGGTTAACGTGTTGGGAGATGGGGCTCAGGGTTAATGTGTTGGCAGATGCGATTCAGGGTTAATGAGTTGGGAGATGGGGTGCAGGATTAATGTGTTGGCAGATGCGATTCAGGGTTAATGAGTTGGGAGATGGGGTGCAGGATTAATGTGTTGCGGACATGGGGTTCAGGGTTAGTGTTTTGGGAGATGGGGTGCAGGATTAATGTGTTTGGGAGATGGGGTTAAGGGTTTGTGTTGGGCGGATGGGGTTCAGGGTTAGTGTGTTGGGGGGATGGGTTTCAGGGTTAGTGTATTGGGGAGATGGTGTTCATGGTTCGTGTTGGGGAGATGGGGTGCAGGGTTAATGTGTTGGGAGATGGAGTTCAGGATTACTGTGCTGGGGAGATGGGGTTCAGGGTCAGTTTGTTGAGGAGATGGGGTTCAGTGTTAATCTGTTGGGGAGATTGGATTCATAGTTAATGTGAACAAGAACGAACAAAGAACAATACAGCACAGGAACAGGCCCTTCGGCCCTCCAAGCCCGCGCCGCTCCCTGGTCCAAACTAGACCATTCTTTTGTATCCCTCCATTCCCACTCCGTTCATGTGGCTATCTAGATAAGTCTTAAAAGTTCCCAGTGTGTCCGCCTCCACCACCTCGCCCGGCAGCGCATTCCAGGCCCCCACCACCCTCTCTGTAAAATACGTCCTTCTGATATCCGTGTTAAACCTCCCCCCCGACCCCCCCTCACCTTGAACCGATGACCCCTCGTGTACCTCACCACCGACCTGGGAAAAAGCTACCCACCGTTCACCCTATCTTTGCCTTTCATAATTTTATACACCTCTATTAGGTCACCCCTCATCCTCCGTCTTTCCAGGGAGAACAACCCCAGTTTACCCAATCTCTCCTCATAACCAAGCCCCTCCATACCAGACAACATCCTGGTAAACCTCCTCTGCACTCTCTCTAAAGCCTCCACGTCCTTCTGGTAGTGTGGCGACCAGAACTGGGTGCAGTATTCCAAATGCGACCGAACCAACGTTCTATACAACTGCAACATCTTTTATACTCTATGCCCCGTCCTATAAAGGCAAGCATGCCATATGCCTTATTCACTACCTTCTCCACCTGTGACGTCACCTTCAAGGATCTGTGGACTTGCACACCCAGGTCCCTCTGCGTATCTACACCCTTTATGGTTCTGCCATTTATCGTATAGGTCCCCCCTACGTTCGTTCTACCAAAAGGCATCACTTCGCATTCATCAGGATTGAACTCCATCTGCCATTTCTTTGCCCAAATTTCCAGCCTATCTATATCCTTCTGTAATCTCTGACAATGTTCCTCACTATCTGCAAGTCCAGCCATTTTCGTGTCGTCCGCAAACTTACTGATCACCCCAGTTACACCTTCTTCCAGATTGTTTATATAAATCACAAACAGCAGAGTGTGGGGATATGGGGTTCAGGAGTACTGTTCTGGGGTGATGGGGGTTCAGGGTTTGTTTGTTGAGGAGATGGGGTTCATGTTAATGTGTTGGGGAGATTGGATTCATGGTTAATGTGTGGGGTGTTAGGGTTCAGGGTTAATGTGTTGGGGAGATGGTGTTCATTTTGGTAGAACTAACGTAGGGGGGAGCTATACGATAAATGGCAGAACCATAAAGGGTGTAGATATGCAGAGGGATCTGGGTGTGCAAGTCCACAGATCCTTGAAGGTGACGTCACAGGTGGAGAAGGTAGTGAATAAGGCATATGGCATTCTTGCCTTTATAGGACGGGGTATAAAATAGAATCATAGAAACCCTACAGTACAGAAAGAGGCCATTCAGCCCATCGAGTCTTCACCAACCACAATCCCACCCAGGCCCTACCCCCATATCCCTACATATTTACCCACCAATCCCTCGAACCTACGCATCTCAGGACACTAAGGGCAATTTTTAGCATGGCCAATCAACCTAACCCGCACATCTTTGGACATCCGCGCATCATGTGTTGGAGAGTTGGGGTTCAGGGTTAATGTGTTGGGGAGATGGGGTTCAGGGTGTTTGTGTTGGGCAGAGGGGATTCAGGGTTAATTGGTGGGGAGATGGGGTTCAGGGTTAATGTGTTGGGAGATGGGGTTCAGGATTACTGTGCTGGGGAGATAGGGTTCAGGGTTAGTTTGTTGAGGCGATGGGGTTCAGGGTTAATGTGTTGGGGAGATTGGATTCATGGTTAATGTGTGGGGAGATGAGGTTCGGGGTTAATGTGTTGGGAGATGGGGTTCAGGGTTAATGCGTTGGGAGATGGGGCTCAGGGTTTGTGTGTTGGGGCGATGGGGTTCAGGGTTGATGTGTTGTGGAGATGGTGTTCAGTGTCATGTGTTGGGGAGATGGGGTTCAGTGTCAATGTGTTAGGGAGATGTGTTTCAGGAATAATGTTGGGAAGATGGGGTTCACGGTTAATGTGTTGGGGAGATGGGGTTCAGGGTTAGTGTGTTGGGGAGATAGGGCTCAGGGTTAGTGTGTTGGGGAGATAGGGCTCAGGGTTAGTGTGTTGGGGAGATGGGGTTCACGGTTAATGTGTTGGGGAGATGTGGTTCAGGGTTAGTGTGTTGGGGAGATGGGGCTCAGGGTTAGTGTGTTGGGGAGATGGGGCTCAGGGTTAGTGTGTTGGGGAGATGGGGCTCAGGGTTAGTGTGTTGGGGAGATGGGGCTCAGGGTTAGTGTGTTGGGGAGATGGGGCTCAGGGTTAGTGTGTTGGGGAGATTGGGTTTCAGGGTTAATGTGTTGGGGAGATGTGGTGCAGGATTAATATGTTGCGTACATGGGGTTCAGGGTTAGTGGTTTGGGAGATGGGGTGCAGGATTAATGTGTTGTTGAGATGGGGTTCAGGGTTAGTGTGTAGGAGAGATGGGGTTAAGGGTTAATGTTGGGAGCTGGATTTCAGTGTTAATGTATTTGGGAGATGGGGTTGAGGCTTAATGTGTTGGAGAGTTGGGGTTCAGGGTTAATGTGTTGGGGAGATGGGGTTCAGGGTCTTTGTGTTGGGCAGATGGGATTCAGGGTTAGTGTGTTGGGAGATGGGGTTCAGTGTTACTCTGCTGGGGAGATGGGGTTCAGGGTTAGTTTGTTGAGGAGATGGGGTTCAGTGTTAATCTGTTGGGGAGATTGGATTCATGGCTAATGTGTGGGGTGATGGGGTTCAGGATTACTGTTCTGGGGAGATGGGGGGGTCAGGGTCAGTTTATTGAGGAGATGGGGTTCCGTGTTAATGTGTTGGGGAGATGAGGTGTAACCCCCTGCTGACTACTATATGGGGCTACTCTTTAAATATTCAATCAGCAGGATCCCGAATTCCTAGCAGTTGATGTTGATTTGGCTAATTCCCTGTTTACCCATAAATGTCAGGACTGGAATCGGAATAACAAAAATAAATTTAATAACAAATATAATTAACACACATACAACGGGTAAAGAATCCCAAAGCGAAGATC
This sequence comes from Mustelus asterias, assembly GCF_964213995.1. Taxonomy (NCBI): domain Eukaryota; kingdom Metazoa; phylum Chordata; class Chondrichthyes; order Carcharhiniformes; family Triakidae; genus Mustelus; species Mustelus asterias. The sequence goes on along the minus strand of NW_027590386.1, from coordinate 349,969 downwards.
TTACCACCAAACAGTTTCAACCCTAAAAAAAATGTTCAAAACATCACCAAGAGCTCTGATCTATAACTGTTGGGGCCCATCTGTTGGTGCACACATGGGGAACCTCGTCCTCAGTAACACACTTGTAGACACTGTTCCAGTTGGATTGTATAGTCCCCACCAGTTACTCACGACACACACACACACAGTCCAGGAGAGACACACGTGTGGAAGATGATGCCGCAGGAGGCAGAGGTGCCGCGAGCTATCCGTGCAGCAACGTAGGTCGAGTGCGCTGAAGGCTGTCCTCCTCGGCAGTAATGAAAAGAACAGGCAGGGGAACGCCTGGCTGCCTCTCACTCCAAACCGAATTCTCACTGCCTGGGAAAAGCTCCTCTTCAAAACGTGGCTCTCTCTTCTGCACACTCCCTGCCTTCCTCCGCAGCTGCTTCACTTCCTGGCGCCTTTTTTTTTCTTCCCGCCCCCAGAGCAATCCGATTGGCCCAGCCCACATCACTCAACAAACAGCATCTGTTCAGTAAACAGGACACTGAAACCCACAAATCCCCATTTTTCTCAGTCCCTTACAGAGGTTCAGTGTTAGTGTATTGGGGAGGTGGGGTTCAGTGTTCATGTGTTGGGGAGATTGGGTTCAGGGTTGATGTGTTGGGGAGATGGGGTTCAGAGTTAGTGTGTTGGGGAGATGAGGTTCAGGGTTAATTTGTTGGGAGATTGGTTTCCGTGTTAATATGTTTTGGGAGATGGGGTTCAGGGTTAATGTATTGGGTGATGTGGAACAGAGTTAATGTGTTGGGAGAGGGGCCTCAGGGTTAATGTGTTGGCAGATGCGGTTCAGGGTTAATGAGTTGGGGAGATGAGGTGCAGGATTAATGTGTTGCGGACATGGGGTTCAGGCTTAGTGTTTTGGGAGATGGGGTGCAGGATTAATGTGTTTGGGAGATGGGGTTAAGGGATTGTGTTGGGGAGATGGGTTTCAGGGTTAGTGTGTTGGGGGGATGGGTTTCAGGGTTCGTGTGTTGGGGAGATGGTGTTCATGGTTAATCGTGTTGGGGAGATGGGGTGCAGGGTTAATGTATTGGGAGATGGGGTTCAGGATTACTGTGCTGGGGAAATGGGGTTCAGGGTCAGTTTGTTGAGGAGATGGGGTTCAGTGTTAATCTGTTGGGGAGATTGGATTCATAGTTAATGTGTGGGGATATGGGGTTCAGGATTACTGTTCTCGGGAGATGGGGGTTCAGCGTTTGTTTGTTGAGGAGATGGGGTTCAGTGTTAATGTGTTGGGGAGATTGGATTCATGGTTAATGTGTGGGGTGATGGGGTTCAGGCTTAATGTGTTGGGGAGATGGGGTTCAGTGTTCATGTGTTGAAGAGTTGGGGTTCAGGGTTAATGTGTTGGGGAGATGGGGTTCAGGTTCAGGGTTAGTTTGTTGAGAAGATGGGGTTCAGTGTTAATCTGTTGGGGAGATTGGATTCACGGTTAATGTATGGGGAGATGGGGTTCAGGATTACTGTGCCAGGGAGAAGGGGGTTCAGGGGTTAGTTGGTTGAGGAGATTGGATTCATGGTTAATGTGTGGGGAGATGGGGTTCAGGGTTAATGTGTTGGGAGATGGGGTTGAGGTTAATGTGTTGGGGGGATGGGGTTCAGGGTTAAAGTGTTGATGAGGTGGGGTTCAATGTTCATGTGTTGGTCAGATGGGGTTCAGGGTTTGTGTGTTGGGGCGATGGGGTTCAGGGTTGATGTGTGGTGGAGATGGGGTTCAGTGTCATGTGTTGGGGAGATGGGGTTCAGGGTTAATGAGTTGGGGAGATGGGGTTCAGGGTTAATGTGTTGAGATGGGGCTCAGGGTTAGTGTGTTAGGGAGACTGGGTTCAGAGTTAGGGTGATGGGGTTCAGGATTAGTGTGTTGGAGAGATGGGGTTCTGGGTTAGTGTGTTGGTGAGATGGGGTTCAGAGTTAGTGTGTTGGGTAGATGGGTTTCAAGGTTAATGTGTTGAGAGATGGGATTTAGTGTTAATGTGTTGGGGGAATGGGGTCCAGTGTGAATGTGTTGGGGAGATGGGGATCAGGGTTAATGTGTTGGGGAGATGGGGTTCAGTGTTAATGAGTTGGGAGATGGGGTTCTGGGTTAATGTGTTGCGGATATGGGGTTCAGGGTTAGTGTTTTGGGGAGATATGGTTAATGGTTAGTGCTGGGGAGATGGGGTTCCAGGTTAGTGCGTTGGGGAGATGGGGTGCAGGGTTCGTGTCGGGGAGATGGGGTTAAGGGTTAGTATTGGGAGATGGATTTCACTGTTAACGTGTTGGGGAGATGGGGTTGAGGCTTAATGTGTTGGAGAGTTGGGGTTCAGGGTTAATGTGTTGGAAAGATGTGGTTCAGGGTCATTGTGTTGGGCAGATGGGATTCAGGGTTAATGTGTAGGGAGATGGGGTTCAGTGTTAGTGAATTGGGGAGATGGGGTTCAGGGCTGATGTTGGGAAGATGGGATTCAGTGTTAATGTGTTCGGAGGTGGGGTTCAGGCTTAATGTGTTGGGCGATTGGTTTCCGTGTTGATGTGTTTTGGGAGATGGGGTTCAGGGTTAATATGTTCAGGAGATGGGATTCACGGTTAGTGTTTTGGGAGACGGGGTGCAGGATTAATGTGTTGGGGTGATGGGGTTAAGGGTTAGTGTTGGGATATGGATTTCAGTGTTAATGTGTTGGGGAGATGGGGTTGAGGCTTAGTGTGCTGGAGAGTTGGGGTTCAAGGTTATTGTGTTGGGGAGATGGGGTTCAGGGTCTTTGTGTCGGGCAGATCGGATTCAGGGTTAATGTGTTGGGAGGTGGGGTTCAGGATTACTGTGCTGGGGAGATGGGGTTCAGGGTTAGCTTGTTGAGGAGATGGGGTTCAGTGTTAATGGGTTGGGGAGTTGGGGTTCAGGGTTAATGTGTTGCAGACATGGGGTTCAGGGTTAGTGTTTTGTGAGATGGGGTTTAGGGATTGTGTTGGGGAGATGGGGTTCAGCGTTAGTGTGTTGGGGGGATGGGTTTCAGGGTTAGTGTGTTGGGGAGATGGTGTTCATGGTTCGTGTGGGGAGGTGGGGTGCAGGGTTAATGTGTCGGGAGATGGGGTTCAGTGTTCATGTGTTGGTGAGATGGGGTTCCAAGATTAATGTGTTAGGAGATGGGGTTCAGGGTTTGTGTGTTGGGGCGATGGGGTTCAGGGTTGATGTGTTGCGGAGATGGGGTCAGTGTCATGTGTTGGGGAGATGGGGTTGAGTGTTAATGTGTTGGGGAGATGGGGTTCAGGGTTAGTGTGTTGGGGAGATGGGGTTCAGGGTTAGTGTGTTGGGGAGATGGGGTTCAGGGTAAGTGTGTTGGTGAGATGGAGTTCAGGGTTAGTGTGTTGGGGAGATGGGGTTCAGGGTTAGTGTGTTGGGGAGATGGGGTTCAGGGTTAATGTTGGGAAGATGGGGTTCAGGGTTAATGTGTTGAGGAGATGGGGTTCAGGGTTAGTGTGTTAGGGAGACGGGGTTCAGGGTTGGGGTGATGGGGTTCAGGATTAGTGTGTTGGAGAGATGGGGTTCTGAGTTAGTGTGTTGGGGAGATGGGGTATAGGGTTAATGTGTTGGGGAGATGGGTTTCAAGGTTAATGTGTTGAGAGATGGGATTTAGTGTTAATGTGTTGGGGAAATGGGGTTCAGTGTGAATGTGTTGGGGAGATGGGGATCAGAGTTAATGTGTTGGGGAGATGGGGTTCAGTGTTCATGAGCTGGGGATATGGGGTTCAGGGTTCATGTGTTGCGGACTTGAGGTTCGGGGTTAGTGTTTTGGGAGATGGGGTGCAGGATTAATGTGTTGGAGAGATGGGGTTAAGGGTTAGTGTTGGGGAGATGGGGTTCAGGGTTAGTGTGTTGAGGAGATGGGATCCAGGTTAGTGTGTTAGGGAGATGGGGTGCAGGGTTTGTGTCGGGGAGATGGGGTTGAGGGTTAATGTGTTCGGGAGATAGGTTTCACGGTTATAGTTTTGGGAGATGGGGTACAGGATTAATGTGTTGGGGGATGGGGTTAAGGGTTAGTGTTGGGAGATAGATTTCACTGTTAATGTGTTGGGGAGAAGGGGTTCAGGGTTAATGTGTTCGGAGAGGGGTTCAAGGTTAATGTGTTGAGGAGATGGGGTTCAGTGTGAATGTGTTGGGGAGATCGGGTTCAGAGTTAATGTATTGGGGAGATAGGGTTCAGGGTTGATGTGTTGCGGAGATGGGGTTCAGTGTCATGTGTTGGGGAGATGGGGTTCAGTGTTAATGTGTTGGGGAGAGGGGGTTCAGGGTTAATGTTGGGGAGAGGGAGTTCAGGGTTAATATGTTGGGAAGATGGGGTTCAGGGTTAATGTGTTCGGAGAGGGGTTCAAGGTTAATGTGTTGAGGAGATGGTGTTCTGGGTTTGTGTATTGGGGAGATGGGGCTCAGGGTTAGTGTGTTAGGGAGGTGGGTTTCTGAGTTCATGTGTTGGGAGATGGGGTTCACGGTTAATGTGTTGGGGAGATGGGGTTCAGAGTTGGTATGTTGGGAGATGGGGTTCAGGGTTACTATGCTGGGGAGATGGGGTTCAGGGTTCATGTGTTTTGGGAGATTGGGTTCAGGGTTATTGTTGGGGAGATCGGTTTCAGGGTCAATGTGTTGAGAGATGGGGTTCAGTGTTAATGCGTTGGGGAGATCGGGGTGAAGACATAATGTTGGGGAGATAGTGTTCAGGGTTAATGTGTTGGGGAGATGGGGTTAAGAGTTAGTGTGTTGGTGAGAATGGGCTCAGGGTTACTGTGTTTGGAGATGGTGTTCATGTTTAATGTGTTGGAGAGATTAAGTTCAGGGTTAATGTGTTTTGGGAGATGGGATTCAGGGTTAATGTATTGCGGAGATGGGGTGCAGGATTAATGTATTGGGGACATGGGGTTCAGGGTTAGTGTTTTGGGAGATGGGGTGCAGGGTTACCGTGGTGGGGAGATGCGGTTCAGGGTTAGTTTGTTGAGGAGATGGGGTTCAGGGTTAATGTTGGGGAGTTCGCGTTCAGTGTTAATGTGTTGGGAGGTAGGGTAATGTTTTGGGAAATGGGGTTCTGGATTAATGTGTTGGGAGTTGGGGCTCAGGGTTAATGTATTGGGAGATGGGGAGCAGGGTTAATGAGTTGGGAGATGGGGTTCTGGGTTAGTGTGTGGGGGAGATGGCGTTCAGGGATAATGTGGGGGGGAGATGGGGTTCAGTGTTAATGTGTTGGGGAGTTGGGGTACAGGATTAAGGTGTGGGGACCCCCACACATGTGGTGACATGGGGATCAGGGTTAGTGTTTTGGGAGATGGGGTGCAGGATTAATGTGTTGGGCAGATGGGGTTAAGGATTAGTGTTGGGGAAATGGGGTTCAGGGGTCATGTTGGGGATATGGGGTTCAGGGTTAATGTGTTGGGGAGATAGGGTTCACGTTTATTGTTTTTGGAGATTGGGTTCAGGGTTAATGTGTTGGGAGATGGGGTTCAAGGTTAATGTGTTGGGAGATGGGATTGAGGGTTAATGTGTTGGGAGATGGGGTTCAGGGTTAGTGTGTTTTGGGAGATGGGGTTTAGGGTTAATGTTTTGGGAGATTCGGCTCAGGGTTCATGTATTGGGGAAATGGGGAGCAAAGTTTTTGTGTTGCGGGATGGGGTTCAGGGTTCAGTGTTGGGAGATGGAGATCAGGGTTAATGTGTTGGCAGATGGGGTTCAAGGTTAATGAGTTTGGAGATGAGGTTCACGGTTAGTGTGTGGGGAAATGGCGTTCAGGATTAAAGTGTAGGGGAGATGGAGTTCAGGGTTAGTGTTGGGGAGATGGGGTTCAGGGTTAATGTGTTGGGGAGATGGGGTTCACCGTTAGTGTTTTAGGAGATTCGGTTCAGGGTTAGTTTTGGGGAGATGGGGTTCAGTGTGAATATGTTGGGGAGATGCGGTTCGGGGTTAATGTATTGGGGAGATGGGGTTCAGGGTTATTATGTTGGGGAGAGGGGATTCAGGGTTAATGTGTTGGGGAGATGGAATTGAGGGTTAATGTGTGGGGAGATGGGTTTCAGGGTTAATGTGTTGGGAGATGGGGTTCAGGGTTAATGTGTTGGGGTGATGGAGTTCAGGGTTATTGTGTTGGGCAGATGGAATTGAGGGTTAATGTGTGGGGAGATGGGTTAATGTGTTGGGAGATGGGGATCAGGGTTAATGTGTTGGCAGATGGGGTTCACGGTTAATGAGTTTGGAGATGGGGTTCAGGGTTAGTGAGTGGAGAAATTGCGTTCAGGGTTAAAGTGTTGGGAAGATGGTTTCAGGATTCAAGTGTTGGGGAGATGGGGTTCAGTGTTGGGGAGATGGGGTTCACCGTTCGTGTTTTAGGAGATTGGGTTCAGGCTTAGCGTTGGGGAGATGGGGTTCAGTGTGAACAAAGAACAATACAGCACAGGAACCGGTCCTTTGGCCCTCCAAGCCTGCGCCGCTCATGTGCCCAACTAGACCATTCTTTTGTACTCTATTCCCAGTCTGTTCATGTGGTTATCTAGATAAGTCTTAAACGATGCCAGCGTGTCCGCCTCAATCACCTTGCTTGGCAGTGCATTCCAGGCCCCCACCACCCTCTGTGTAAAATACGTCCCCCTGACATCTATGTTGAACCTTGCCCCCCTCACCTTGAACCCCTTGTGTTCGTCACCTCCGACCTGGGAAAAAGCTTCCCACTGTTCACTCTATCTATGCCCTTCATAATTTTATACACCTCTATTAGGTCGCCCCTCATCCTCCGTCTTTCCAGGGAGAACAACCCCAGTTTACCCAATCTCTCCTCATAGCTAAGACCCTCCATACCAGGGAACATCCTGGTAAACCTTCCCTGTACTCTCTCCAAGGCCTCCACGTCCTTCTGGTAGTGTGGCGACCAGAACTGGACACTGTATTCCAAATGTGGCCTAACCATTGTTCTATACAGCTGCAACATCATATGCCAACTCTTATAGAAATCCTACAGTGCAGAAGGAGGCCATTCGGCCCATCGAGTATGCACCGACCACAATTCCACCCAGGCCTTACCCCCATATCTCTACACATTTACCCGCTAATCCCTCTAACCTACACATCTCAGGACACTAAGGGACAATTTTAGCATAGCCAATCAACCTAACCCACACAGCTTTGGACATGTTCTATGCCCCGTCCAATAAAGGCAAGCATGCCATATGCCTTCTTCACCACCCTCTCCACTTGTGCTGCCACCTTTAAGGATCTGTGGACTTGTACACCTAGGTCCCTCTGTGTGTCTCTACTCCTGATGGTTCTGCCATTTATTGTATGGCTCCCCCTTACATTAGATCTACCGAACTGCAACACTTCGCATTTATCTGGATTAAATTCCATCTGCCATTTCTCCACCCAATTTTCCAGCCCATCTATATCCTGCTGTATTCTCTGACAATGTTCATCACTGTCCGCAACTCCAGCAATCTTCGTGTCATCCGCAAACTTACTGATCACACCAGCTACATCTTCCTCCAAATCATTTATATATATCACAAACAGCAGAGGTCCCAGTACGGAGCCCTGCGGAACACCACTAGTCACAGACCTCCAACCGGAAAAAGACCCCTCCACTGCCATCCTCTGTCTTCTGTGGCTAAGCCAGTTCTCCACCCATCTAGCTAGCTCACCTTTTATTCCATGAGATTTAACCTTTTGCACCAGCCTGCCATGAGGGACCTTATCAAACGCTTTCCTAAAATCCATATAGACTACATCCACGGCCCTTCCTTCATCAATCGCTTTTGTCACCACCTCAAAAAAGCTCAACCAAATTTGTGAGGCATGACCTCCTTCGTACAAAACCATGCTGTCTATCGCTAATGAGATTATTCAGTTCTAAATGCGCATATATCCTATCTCTAAGAATCTTCTCCAACAACTTCCCTACCACGGACGTCAAGCTCACTGGCCTATAATTACCCGGGTTATCCTTGCTACCCTTCTTAAATAACGGGACCACATTTGCCATCCTCCAATCCTCTGGGACCTCACCTGTGTCCAGTGAAGAGACAAAGATTTCTGTTAGAGGCCCAGCAATTGCATCTCTCGCCTCCCTGAATATATTGGGGAGATGGGGTTCAGGGTTATTTTGTTGGGGAGAGGGGATTCAGGGTTAATGTGTTGGGACATGCGGTTCAGGGTTAATGTGTTGGGAGATGGGATTCAGGGTGAGTGTGTTGGGGAGATTGGGTTCAGGGTTAGTGTGTTGAGATGGGGTTCAGGGTCGATGTGTTTTGAGAGAGGGGGTTCAGGCTTAATGTGTTGGGGAGATGGGGTTCAGGCTTAGTGTGTGGGGAGATGGGGGTTCAGGGTTAATGTGTTGCGAGATGGGGTTCAGGGTTAATGTGTTGAGATGGGGTTCAGGGTTAGTGTGTTGAGATGGGGTTCAGGGTCGATGTGTTTTGAGAGAGGGGGTTCAGGCTTAATGTGTTGGGGAGATGGGGTTCAGGGTTAGTGTGTGGGGAGATGGGGGTTCAGGGTTAATGTGTTGTGAGATGGGGTTCAGGGTTAATGTGTTGGGTGATGGGGTTCAATGATAGTGTATTGGGAGATGGATTTCAGGGTTAGTGTGTTGGGGAGATGTGGCTCATGTGTAATATGTTGGGGAGATGGGTTTCACGGTTAATGTTGGGAAGATGGGTTTCAGGATTAGTGTGTTGCGAGATGGGGTTCAAGGTTAATGTGTTGGGAGATGGGGTTCAGCGTTAGTGTTAGGTTGATGGGAATTATTGGGACGATTTGTTAGTGTTGAGATGGGGTTTGTGTGATATTGATGTCCTTCTGTTATCTGTGTTACCTCATGATTCTCTGCGTGCTAAAATATGAAAGGGTGTGTGATACCGGCTCCTCTGTCTTGTTCATGGGATTGTAGTTATCATCTCATTGGGTTTGGGGGAAAATAACAGCATGTGCTGTATAATGTTTGTTCTTTGTCAGTTAAGTTTCTCCTGGTTTTCTACAGATCTCTGTAGAAAATCTACAGATCATGGTGGTGGGAGGGGCGAGTTTGCTGCCCTTTGTTTAATGCTGATGGTGGTGTTTGAGGGGAGGACCAATTACTCTTCCATACTACCCCCTTGACCCTGAGTTCCATTGGTCTGTCACTGAACTCTTCCTGTGGGAGCTGCTGATATGAGGAGGATTTCTGGTTCTCCTGGATCTTGTGAATCAGTTATCCTGTCAGTAAGCCTGAAAAGAGCGCTCAATGGCAGACAGGCCACACAAGTGAGACCACAGTAATGATGTGTTTGATCATTTAGAAAATGAAAGGATGGGATTCCCCTTTTCAGGGTGGGACGCAAATTCCATCACCATCCCCATCTGTGCTCTGAGGCGAATCAAGCATATTCAAACCTCTGCGTGAGTTAATCTCAGTAAGAAATCTCACAACACCAGGTTAAAGTCCAACAGGTTTATTTGGTAGCAAAAGCCACTAGCTTTCAGAGCGCTGCTCCTTCATCAGGTAAGTGGGAGTTCTGTTCACAAACAGGGCATATAAAGACACAAACTCAATTTACAAAATACGGATTTACAAAATTTACAAGATTTACAGAACAATGGATGAATGAACACCGCTCGACAATCACCAGGCAAGAGTGTTGGGGAACACTTCAGTGGTCATGGGCATTGTCTGTACCTTTAAGACTTGATTACCTGTAAAGACTCGCATTCCAACCATTATCTTGTAAATTGAGTTTGTGTCTTTATATGCCCTGTTTGTGAACAGATAAACCTGTTGGACTTTAACCTGGTGTTGTGAGACTTCTTACTGTGTTTACCCCAGTCCAACGCCGGCATCTCCACATCATGAGTTAATCTCACCACCTGTTTCTAGTCATCGAGGTTTACAGCATGGAAACAGGCCCTTCGGCCCAACTTGTCCATGCCGCCGTTTTTTTTAAACCCCTAAGCTAATCCCAATTGCCTGCATTTGGCCCATATCCCTCTATACCCATTGTACCTATGTAACTATCTAAATGTTTTTAAAAGACAAAATTGTACCCGACTCTCCTACTACCTCTGGCAGCTTGTTCCAGACACTCACCACCCTCTGTGTGAAAAAATTGCCCCTCTGGACACTTTTGTATCTCTCCCCTCTCACCTTAAACCTATGCCCTCTAGTTTTAGACTCCCCTACTTTGGGAAAAGATATTGACTATCTAGCTGATCTGTGCCCCTCATTATTTTATAGACCTCTATAAGATCACCTCTCAGCTTCCTATGCTCCAGAGAAAAGATTAATTGCAGCCAGACTTTACTTTAATTGCAGCCAGACAGAAGAACAAGAGCATCCTGACAAGTCAGTAATCTACAGCCTGGGCCCTGGAAGGGGTTTGAAGGTCATTGTGGAGGCTGATGAGGCCCATGTTGTGCCCTCTGCCTCCATTGCCTGACCACTCTGCCCATTGCTCCAGCCAAGCAGCATCTCTATGCTGATGTCCCAGGAAGCAGTGAGAATTGGGAAAGAGGGAAATGAGTTCTTGTTATGGTTCAGCAGCACGAGGATAGAGCAGAAGAGAAAGAAGCAGTGATGGTAGTGCAGAGCTAAGGAAAGTGAGATCACCGTGCAGGCACACCTCATGTTGGCCTCATTCACCTTGAGGAAGTCAGGGCAGGTTGACAGAGTGAATTCAGACCAGAGGATCCACTTTAGTTCCCAATTTGGGATAATTCACCATCTCACTGAGAGTCCCTTTTAATAACCAGACTCTCCATCTTTTTGCTGGATCAACCAATCTGAACTTCCTGCACTGACTGTACTTCCTGTTTTCCTCTGTCCCACTGTGCGTGTGTGTCTTCATAAATGTGTGTGTATGCATGTGTATGTGGGTGACTGTGTCTACTTGAATGTGCGTGTCTTCATAAATGTTGGATGCGTGTGTGAATGTGTGCCTGCTTGAATGTGCGTCCATGTGTGTGCACGTGTGTATATGTGTGCACATGCTTATAAATGTGTGTCTGCTTGAACGTGTGTGTGAGAATGTATTCCTGCATCAATGTGTATGTGCGTAAATATGTGTCCACGTGTGTGTGTGTGCATGCATGCGTATTTCTGTGTGAATATGTATGTGCATGTGTGACTTTTATGATTGTGTATTTGTCCCTGTGTGTGATCTTGTGTCTGACTGTGTGTAACTATATGTGTTTGTCCCTGTGTGTCTGTGTGTGTTTGTCCCTGTGTATGACTGTGTGTTTGTCACTGTGTTTGTCCCTGTGTATGACTGTGTGTTTGTCACTATGTTTGTCCCTGTGTTACTATGTGTGACTGTGTTTGTCTGTGTGTGACTGTGTGTTTGTCTGTGTGTGACTATGTGTTTGTCCGTGTGTGACGGTTTGTGTGACTGTGTGTGATGATCTGTGTTTGTCCATGTGTGACTGTATGTGATGGTTTGTGTGACTGTGTGTTTGTCCCTGTGTGACTGTGTGTTTGTCCGTATGTGACGGTTTGTGTGACTGTATGTGATGGTCCGTGTGTCCATGTGTGACTGTGTGTGACGGTTTGTGTAACTGTGGTTGTCCCTGTGTGACTGTGTGTGAAGAGGGTGAGTACTATCCCTGGGAGAAGGAGCTCCAGTTTGGGCTCTGGGTCCATCAGCTATCTGATGAAGAGGACAACCCTTCATTCAGAGGTATCTGCTTCGCTCCTCTCCAAATGCCTGAATTGACAGAGCGAGTGAGACACAATCCGCTCCTTTTAAGCGGGCAATAGGGAGCCTGTGACTATATTGGCGGAGAAGTCCTGCTGGGCTAGTGTTAAATGTAATTAACTGGACCAAAAAAAGTGGCTAGAATAAACAGAAGCTCCAAGAGAGTGAGATTCACTGGAATGTGTGGAACTATGAGACTCCTTTGCACACCGCCGATAGTTAGAACAAGTTAAAAGGAGTGAATTGTATTTCATGTATGCTGCTAACTGTATTGGAGAGCACACAGGACGTTACAGCGAAGTGTCATTACTCAAATAAAGATTCTAGTGTGTGGCTCAGTGAGGTCTCAGAAACACACTCCCAGTACCAGTTCACTCAGAGAGTCTGTCACCAGGTTACTAGTGTAAGACCATCACAGCATACTGGTCTGTCTGACAGTTGGGACTGGTGCTTGAGCCTGGAGCCCTTTAGTACATTGTTCACCTTTGCTGGAACCTCCTCTGCGGCTCTCGTTAACTCTTTCCCTGCCGGAAAGTTTGGCTGGAATACTTGGCAAGAAGAGACATTGTTCACAAATGCTGGAATTTGACTAGGTTGGGCTGTTGTGGACCCATCACATGTACGGCTGGGTTGTGCCTGTATTGAAATGCTGAGGATGTCGTGTTTTCCTGCACTCTAAGCCATTAGCATGGCATGTGAACTGCAATTTAATACTTTTGTTACTAACCCTTTTGCTTTTGTGCATACCTAACATCATAGACAGTACATGGGCATTGATACCTGCAGCCAGCTCTGAGTTCTGCATTACTGTGAGCTGCAGTCTAGGCACACAATGGATGAGATCATACCAAAGTGAGAGGGCGAGATTGTTGGGCAGGGATCAGAGGCAAAATTCTGGCTCAATGTCCATGGACTATCCAAGCTGACAGTGCATGGTCAGCAGAGTGTGGAGCTGCAATCCAAGCCTCTGCAGTTCACTTCTCTGATGTTCAGCTCTCTCGGGGTTCCACTCTCCGGGGTTCAGATTTCCGGCTTTACCTGTCCGGGCTTCATGTTTCCAAGCCCTTGCTCCCTCTGCTCTCTGAAGCTCAGCTTCCCCAGCCTCTTCTGCCATGTAGCCTGATGCTATCTGCTTTGTTTTCTTGCTGTTAGTAACTCTGACCTTTATTTCCTGTGCTGTGCCTCACTATTTCTTTGTCTATTTTTCTTTTTGTGTCCTGCTCTCTGCTAACAATGCTGTTGCCTCTCTGGCACTGTCTGCCATGTCAAGCAGCTTCGGATCTTCGAGTACGACAGATAATCAGTCCCATTGACCCTCTGGAGATCAAAGCAGATGTCCACTGGACACATATCACAGGCCAGGAAGGGGAAGAGACTGCAGCTACCTCACCACCAGAAGGTAATGATCTACTTGAGATTTCTGAATCCATTGAGTCAGAGTCATAGAGCTTTACAGCATGGAAACAGGCCTTTCAGCCCAACTTGTCCATGTTGCCCTTTTTTTAAATGACTAAGCTAGTCCCAATTGTCCACATTTGGCCCATATCCCTCGATACCCATCTTACTCATGTAACTGTCTAAACGCTTTTTAAAAGACATAATATTGTACCTGCCTCTACTACTACCTCTGGCAGCTTGTTCCAGACACTCATCACCCTCTGTGTGAAAAAATTGCCCCTCTGGACCCTTTTGTATTTCTCCCCTGTCACCTTAAACCTATGCCCTCTAGTTTTAGACTCTCCTACCTTTGGGAAAAGATATTGACTATTGAGCTGATCTATGTTCCTCATTATTTTATAGACCTCTATAAGATCACCCCTAAGCCTCCTATGCTCCAGGGAAAAAGGTTCCAGTCTATCCAGCCTCTCCTTATAACTCAAACCATCAAGCCATTGATGTTGCACAACATATCTCACAGGATGATCAGAGCTGGAACTTCACTGTGCAGGAGAGAGATTTCAAAAGCTGAGAAAATCAGGAGTCGAGTTCAGCTTTTATATTATTACCCCGAAAGTAAATAAAAATTGATCACTGCAATCACCACCCGCCCAACACCATACACCCAATAGTGGTCATTAATGGTGAGAGTGGGGAATTTGGTGAGAGAGTAGTTTGTTGAGAGTCGGAATTTGGCAAGGGGGGAAGTTGTAAGACTGACAGTTTGGTGAGAGGCTGATTTGATTTGATTTATTATTATACAGTGAAAAGTATTGTTTGTTGTGCGCCATACAGACAAAGGACACCATACATAGAGAAGGAAAGGAGGGTACAGAACATAGTGTTACAGTTAAAGGTATGGTGTAGAGAAAGAGATAGGTTTGGTGAGAGGGGGGAATTTGGTGGGGGGGGGCAGTTTGGAAAGAGGTGGGAGTTTGGTGGGGAGTGTTTGGAGAGAGGGTGGAGCTTGGTGGGGGGAGTTTGGAGGGGGTGTTTGGGGGGGGCGGGGAGTTTGGGAGTGTCAATTACAAGGGGGCATTGGTTCAAGGTGAGGGGGGGAAAGTTTAAGGGAGATGTGTGGCAGAAGCAGGCACATTAGCGACATTTAACAGGCAGTCTGGATGGGTATAGGTTTTAAGGATTGGCAGTAAATGCTGGCTTCCCAACAACGCCCATGTCCCACGAATGAAATAAAAAACATGAATAGGGAGATAATAGAGGGATACGGACTGAGTAAGGGCCGAAGATTTTTTTTTGTAGTTCAGTTGGGTTATCATGATCAGCATGGGTTTGGAGGGCCGAAGGGCCTGTTCCTGTGATGTACTTTGTTCTTTGTAAAAAAAAACTTTGTTAAAGTTGACGTTCAAGGAATTGAGCACAATGCAAACATACCAATTAGGAGCAGGAGTACGCCATTTGGCCCCTCAAACCTGCTCTCATAGAATCATCATAGAAACCCTACAGTGTAGAAAGAGGCCATTCGGCCCATCGAGTCTCCACCGACCACAATCCCACCCAGGCCCTACTCCCATATCTATACTCCATATCCATGCTCTGTCATTCAATAAGATCATGGCTGATCTGATTGTAACCTCAACCCTACATTCCTGACTATGCCTGATAACCTTTCACCCACCTGTTCATTAAGAATCTATCTAGCTCTGCCTTAAATATATTCAAAGACTCTGCTTCCACTGACTTTTGAGGAAGAGGGGCGGCACGGTAGCACAGTGGTTAGCACTGCTGCTTCACAGCTCCAGGGACCTGGGTTCGATTCCCGGCTTGGGTCACTGTCTGTGTGGAGTTTGCACATTCTCCTCGTGTCTGCGTGGGTTCCTCCGAATGCTCCGGTTTCCTCCCACAGTCAAAAGATGTGTGGGTTAGGTTGATTGGCCATGCTAAAAATTGCCCTTAGTGTCTTGAGATGCGTAGGTTGGAGGTATTAGTGGATAAATATGTAGGGATATGGGGGTAGGGCCTGGGTGGGATTGTGGTCGGTGCAGACTCGATGGGCCGAATGGCCTCTTTCTGTACTGTAGGGTTTCTATGGTTTCTATGATTTCTCTATGAGAGTTCCAGAGACTCACCACCATCTGAGAGAAGAAATTTCTCATCTCTGTCTTAAATGAGCAATTCCTTATTTTTAAACAGTAGCCCTAATTCTAGATTCTTTGACAAGGGGAAACATCCTCTCCACATCCACACTGTTAATACCACTCAGGATCCTAAATGTTTTGATTAAGCTGCCTCTTAGAATCCTAGAGTGGAGAAGGAGGCCATTCAGCCCATCGAGTCTGCACTGACTACAAACTCACCCAGGCCCGATCCCTATAAGCCCATGCATTTACCCTATCTCGTCCCCCTCACATTAAGGAACAATTTAGCATGCCCAATCCACCTAACCCTCTCATTTTTGAACTGTGGGAGGAAACCGGAGCACCTGGAGGAAATCCAGGCAGACACGGGGACATTATTCAAACTCCACACAGACAGTGACCCAAGCCGTGAATTGAACCCGGGTCCCTGGCGCTGTGTGGCAGCAGTACTGACCATTGTTCCTCCGTGCCGCCCTTAATCTTCTAAGCTCCAGCGGAAACAAACCTAATCTCGCCAACCTTTCCTCATAAGACAATTAACCCATTCCTGATATTAGTTTGGTAAACCTCTGAACTGCTTCGAATGTATTTACATCCTTTCTTAAATACAGAAACCAATACTGGATTTCCTCCAGGTGCTCCGGTGCATCCCAGGGTACTGAAAGAAATGTCAGAGGTAATAGCGGATGCATTAGTGGTTATTTATCAAAATTCACTGGACTCTGGGGTAGTCATGATGTGGAGATGCCGGCGTTGGACTGGGGTAAACACAGTAAGAAGTTTAACAACACCAGGTTAAAGTCCAACAGGTTTATTTGGTAGCAAAAGCCACACAAGCTTTCGAGGCTCTGAGCCCCTTCTTCAGGTGAGTGGGAATTCTGTTCACAAACAGAACTTATAAGACACAGACTCAATTTACATGAATAATGGTTGGAATGCGAATACTTACAACTAATCCAGTCTTTAAGAAACAAAACAATGGGAATGGAGAGAGCATCAAGACAGGCTAAAAAGATGTGTATTGTCTCCAGACAAGACAGCCAGTGAAACTCTGCAGGTCCACGCAACTGTGGGAGTTACAAATAGTGTGACATAAATTCTGATTCTAGGATCGCATGATAAAGACTCAGGAGGAAAAAAGCAGAAATATTTATGTGAAATAGTGTGACATAAACCCAATATCCCGGTTGAGCCTCAACCGGGATATTGGGTTTATGTCACACTATTTCACATAAATATTTCTGCTTTTTTCCTCCTGAGTCTTTATCATGCGATCCTAGAATCAGAATTTATGTCACACTATTTGTAACTCCCACAGTTGCGTGGACCTGCAGAGTTTCACTGGCTGTCTTGTCTGGAGACAATACACATCTTTTTAGCCTGTCTTGATGCTCTCTCCACTCCCATTGTTTTGTTTCTTAAAGACTGGATTAGTTGTAAGTATTCGCATTCCAACCATTATTCATGTAAATTGAGTCTGTGTCTTATAAGTTCTGTTTGTGAACAGAATTCCCACTCACCTGAAGAAGGGGCTCAGAGCCTCGAAAGCTTGTGTGGCTTTTGCTACCAAATAAACCTGTTGGACTTTAACCTGGTGTTGTTAAACTTCTTACTCTGGGGTAGTGCCAGCTGATTGGAAAACGGCTACTGTTACACCGCTGTTTAAAAAAGGAAGTAGACAAAAGGCGGGTAACTACAAAGAACAAAGAACAGTACAGCACAGGAAACAGGCCCTTCGGCCCTCCAAGCCTGTGCCGCTCCTTGGTCCAACTAGACCAATCGTTTGTATCCCTCCATTCCCAGGCTGCTCATGTGACTATCCAGGTAAGTCTTAAACGATGTCAGCGTGCCTGCCTCCACCACCCTACTTGGCAGCGCATTCCAGGCCCCCACCACCCTCTGTGTAAAAAACGTCCCTCTGATGTCTGAGTTATACTTCGCCCCTCTCAGCTTGAGCCCGTGACCCCTCGTGATCGTCACCTCCGACCTGGGAAAAAGCTTCCCACTGTTCACCCTATCTATACCCTTCATAATCTTGTACACCTCTATTAGGTCTCCCCTCATTCTCCGTCTTTCCAAGGAGAACAACCCCAGTCTACCCAATCTCTCCTCATAGCTAAGACCCTCCATACCAGGCAACATCCTGGTAAACATTCTCTGCACTCTCTCCAATGCCTCCACGTCCTTCTGGTAGTGCGGTGACCAGAACTGGACGCAGTACTCCAAATGTGGCCTAGCCAGCGTTCTATACAGCTGCATCATCAGACTCCAGCTTTTATACTCTATACCCCGTCCTATAAAGGCAAGCATACCATATGCAAGGCCGGTTAGCTTAACGTCTGTAGTTGGGAAAATGCTGGAATCCATCATTAAAGAAGAAATATCAGGCCATCTGGATAAGAATGGTTCGATCAAGCAGACGCAGCATGGATTCATGAGAGGAAAGTCGTGTTTGATGAACTTACTGGATTTTTATGAAGATGTGACGAGTGCAGTTGACAGAGGGGAACCGGTGGATGTGGTGTTTTTGGATTTCCAAAAGACATTCGATAAGGTGCCTCACAAAAGGTTGCTGCAGAAGATTGGGGCACACGGAGTTGGGGGTAGGGTGTTAGCGTGGATTGGGGATTGGCTATCTAACAGGAAGCAGAGAGTTGGAATAAATGGGTGCTTTTCTGGTTGGCAGATGGTGACTAGTGGCATGCCGCAGGGATCGGTACTGGGGCCTCAACTGTTTACTATTTACATAGATGATCTGGAGGAGGGGACTGAGTGTAGGGTAACAAAGTTTGCTGACGACACGAAGATAAGTGGGAAAGTGAATTGCGTGGAGGAAGCGGAAGGTCTGCAGAGAGATTTGAATAGGCTGAGTGAGTGGGCGAGGATCTGGCAGATGGAGTATAACGTTGGCAAATGCGAGGTTATTCACTTTGGAAGAAATAATAGCAAATTGGATTATTATTTAAATGGAAAAAAATTACAACATGCTACTGTACAAAGGGACCTGGGGGTCCTTGTGCATGAGTTGCAAAAACTCAGTCTGCAAGTACAACAGGTGATCAAGAAGGCAAATGGGATGTTGGCATTTATCGCGAGGGGGATAGAATATAAAAGCAGATAAGTCTTGCTGCATCTGTGCAAGGCATTGGTGAGGCCGCAGCTGGAATACTGTGTGCAGTTTTGGTCCCCTTACTTGCGAAAGGATATATTGGCCTTGGAGGGAGTGCAGAGAAGGTTCACCAGGTTGATACCGGAGATGAGGGGTGTAGATTATGAGGAGAGATTGAGCAGATTAGGTTTGTACTCGTCAGAGTTTAGAAGGCTCAGAGGTGATCTTAGAGAGGTATATAAGATAATGAAGGGGCTGGATAGGGTAGAAGTGGAGAGATTCTTTCCAATTAGAAAGGAAACCAGAACTAGAGGGCACAGCCTCAAAATAAAGGGGGGTCAGTTTAGGACAGAGTTGAGGAGGAACTTCTTATCTCAGAGGGTGGTGAATCTCTGGAATTCTCTGCCCACTGAAGTGGCGGAGGCTACCTCGTTGAATATGTTTAAGTCACGGATAGATGGATTTCTGATCGGTAGGGGAATTAAGGGTTATGGGGAGCAGGCGGGTAAGTGGAACTGATTCACTTCAGATCAGCCATGATCTTATTGAATGGCGGGGCAGGCTCGAGGGGCTAGATGGCCTACTCCTGCTCCTATTTCTTATGTTCTTATGTTAACACCAGGTTAAAGTTGGGGCGTGGATTGGTACTTGGGACTACGATGTTGTGGCCATTACGGAGACGTGGGTAGAACAAGGACAGGAATGGTTGTTGGACGTTCCGGGGTATAGATGTTTCACTAAGTGTAGGGAAGCTGGTAAAAGAGGTGGAGGAGTGGCATTGTTAATCAAGGATAGTTTAACGGCTGCGGAAAGGCACTTCGTGGGGGATCTGCACACTGAGGTAATATGGGCTGAAGTTAGAAATAGGAAAGGAGCGGTCACGTTGCTAGGAGTTTACTATAGGCCCCCAAATAGTAATAGAGATGTGGAGGAAGAAATTGCTAAGCAGATTATGGATATGTGTGGGGGTCACAGGGTAGTTGTCATGGGGGACTTTAACTTTCCAAATATTGATTGGAACCTTTGTAGGTCAAATAGTTTGGATGGGGCAGTTTTTGTGCAGTGTGTGCGGGAGGGTTTCCTGACACAATATGTGGATGGGCCGACTAGAGGTGAGGCCACATTGGATTTGGTACTGGGAAATGAACCGGGCCAAGTGTTAGATTTGGTTGTGGGAGAGCAATTTGGAGATAGTGACCACAATTCGGTGTCTTTTGTTATTGCAATGGAGAGGGATAGGGCCGTACGGCAGGGCAAGGTTTACAATTGGGGGAGGGGTAATTATGATGCGATTAGGCAAGAATTAGGGGGCATAAGTTGGGAACAGAAACTGTCAGAGAAAGGAACTAATGAAAAGTGGAACTTTTTCAAGGAACAAATACTGGATGTCCTTGATAGGTATGTTCCTGTCAGGCAGGGAGGAAATGGCCGAGTGAGGGAACCATGGTTCACAAAAGAGGTGGAATGTCTTGTGAAAAGGAAGAGGGAAGCTTATGTAGGGATGAGGAAACAAGGTTCAGATGGCTCGATTGAGGGTTACAGGTTAGCAAGGAATGAGCTGAAAAAGGGGCTTAGGAGAGCTAGGAGGGGACATGAGAAGTCCTTGGCGGGTCGGATCAAGGATAACCCCAAGGCTTTTCACTCTTATGTGAGGAATAAAAGAATGACCAGGGTGAGGTTAGGGCCGGTCAAGGACAGTAGTGGGAACTTGTGTATGGAGTCAGTAGAGATAGGCGAGGTGATGAATGAATACTTTTCTTCAGTGTTCACCAAGGAGAGGGGCCATGTTTTTGAGGAAGAGAAGGTGTTACAGACTAATAGGCTGGAGGAAATAGATGTTCGGAGGGAGGATGTCTTGGCAGTTTTGAATAAACTGAAGGTCAATAAGTCCCCTGGGCCTGATGAAATGTATCCTAGGATTCTTTGGGAGGCAAGGGATGAGATTGCAGAGCCTTTGGCGTTGATCTTTGGGTCCTCGCTGTCCACGGGGATGGTGCCAGAGGACTGGAGAATGGCGAATGTTGTTCCTCTGTTTAAGAAAGGGAATAGAAATGACCCTGGTAATTATAGACCGGTTAGTCTTACTTCGGTGGTTGGTAAATTGATGGAAAGGGTCCTTAGGGATGGGATTTACGACCATTTAGAAAGATGCGGATTAATCCGAGATAGTCAGCACGGATTCGTGAAGGGCAAGTCGTGCCTCACAAATTTGATAGAATTTTTTGAGGAGGTAACTAAGTGTGTTGATGAAGGTAGGGCAGTTGATGTCATATACATGGATTTTAGTAAGGCGTTTGATAAGGTCCCCCATGGTCGGCTTATGATGAAAGTGAGGAGGTGTGGGATAGAGGGAAAGTTGGCCGATTGGATAGGTAACTGGCTGTCTGACCGAAGACAGAGGGTGGTGGTCGATGGAAAATTTTCGGATTGGAGGCAGGTTGCTAGCGGTGTGCCGCAGGGATCAGTGCTTGGTCCTCTGCTCTTTGTGATTTTTATTAATGACTTAGAGGAGGGGGCTGAAGGGTGGATCAGTAAATTTGCTGATGACACCAAGATTGGTGGAGTAGTGGATGAGGTGGAGGGCTGTTGTAGGCTGCAAAGAGACATAGATAGGATGCAAAGCTGGGCTGAAAAATGGCAAATGGAGTTTAACCCTGATAAATGTGAGGTGATTCATTTTGGTAGGACAAATTTAAATGTGGATTACAGGGTCAAAGGTAGGGTTCTGAAGACTGTGGAGGAACAGAGAGATCTTGGGGTCCATATCCACAGATCTCTAAAGGTTGCCAGTCAAGTGGATAGAGCTGTGAAGAAGGCCTATAGTGTGTTAGCTTTTATTAACAGGGGGTTGGAGTTTAAGAGCCGTGGGGTTATGCTGCAACTGTACAGGACCTTGGTGAGACCACATTTGGAATATTGTGTGCAGTTCTGGTCACCTCACTATAAGAAGTAGTTGGAAGCGCTGGAAAGAGTGCAAGAAGATTTACCATAGGGTGGCACGGTAGCACAGTGGTTAGCACTGCTGCTTCACAGCTCCAGGGACCTCGGATCGATTCCTGGCTTGGGTCACTGTCTGTGTGGAGTTTGCACATTCTCTGCTATTTGTGATATATATAAATGATTTGGAAGAAGGTGTAACTGGTGTAATCAGCAAGTTTGTGGATGACACGAAGATGGCTGGACTTGCGGATAGCGAAGAGCATTGTCGGGCAATACAGCAGGATATAGATAGGCTGGAAAATTGGGCGGAGAGGTGGCAGATGGAGTTTAATCCGGATAAATGCAAAGTGATGCATTTTGGAAGAAATAATGTAGGGAGGAGTTATACAATAAATGGCAGAGTCATCAGGAGTATAGAAACACAGAGGGACCTAGGTGTGCAAGTCCACAAATCCTTGAAGGTGGCAACACAGGTGGAGAAGGTGGTGAAGAAGGCATATGGTATGCTTGCCTTTATAGGACGGGGTATAGAGTATAAAAGCTGGAGTCTGATGATGCAGCTGTATAGAACGCTGGTTAGGCCACATTTGGAGTACTGCGTCCAGTTCTGGTCGCCGCACTACCAGAAGGACGTGGAGGCGTTAGAGAGAGTGCAGAGAAGGTTTACCAGGATGTTGCCTGGTATGGAGGGTCTTAGCTATGAGGAGAGATTGGGTAAACTGGGGTTGTTCTCCTTGGAAAGACGGAGAATGAGGGGAGATCGAATAGAGGTGTACAAGATTATGAAGGGTATAGATCGGGTGAACAGTGGGAAGCTTTTTCCCAGGTCGGAGGTGACGATCACGAGGGGTCACGGGCTCAAGGTGAGAGGGGCGAAGTATAACTCAGATATCAGAGGGACGTTTTTTACCCAGAGGGTGGTGGGGGCCTGGAATGCGCTGCCAAGTAGGGTGGTGGAGGCAGGCACGCTGACATCGTTTAAGACTTACCTGGATAGTCACATGAGCAGCCTGGGAATGGAGGGATACAAACGATTGGTCTCGTTGGACCAAGGAGGCTTGGAGGGCCGAAGGGCCTGTTTCCTGTGCTGTACTGTTCTTTGTTCTTTATTCTCCTCGTGTCTGTGTGGGTTTCCTCCGGGTGCTCCGGTTTCCTCCTAGAGTCCAAAGATGTGCGGGTTAGGTTGATTGGCCATGCTCAAAATTGCCCTTGGTGTCCTGAGATCCGTAGGTTAGAGGGATTAGTGGGTAAATATGTAGGGATATGGGGGTAGGGCCTGGGTGGGATTGTGGTCGGTGCAGACTCGATAGGCTGAGTGGCCTCTTTCTATACTGTAGGGTTTCTATGATTCTATGATACCAGGATGCTGCCTGGTTTGGAGGGTAGGTCTTATGAGGAAAGGTTGAGGGAGCTAGGGCTGTTCTCTCTGGAGCGGAGGAGGTTTATGAAATGATGAAGGGGATAGATAGAGTGAACGTTCAAAGACTATTTCCTCGGGTGGATGGAGCTATTACAAGGGGGCATAACTATAGGGTTCGTGGTGGGAGATACAGGAAGGATATCAGAGGTAGGTTCTTTACGCAGAGAGTGGTTGGGGTGTGGAATGGACTGCCTGCAGTGATAGTGGAGTCAGACACTTTAGGAACATTTAAGCGGTTATTGGATAGGCACATGGAGCACACCAGGATGATAGGGAGTGGGATAGCTTGATCTTGGTTTCAGATAAAGCGCGGCACAACATCGTGGGCCGAAGGGCCTGTTCTGTGCTGTACTGTTCTATGTTCTATCTCATTTCAGGAACACTGCGTCGCCACTTTGGACAGTTCGCCATAAAATGAGTAAACTTTGAATCACCCCACTCAAAGTTTCTCAAGAATTCTGGGATGAATTCACCATTATTGTTGCTCCAATTCTGTCACTGTAAAGCGAGATGGACTTAAGTGATTTCATCTTCCTGCCACCCTCTAACCCACCCATTGTACTAGCATCCTGTGTTCAGTATTTGAATCAGTTCAGAATCTGCCAATTATTGTCACAATTCCTTGTGTCACTGTGGATTGTCCCATTTATTTTAAAGTTATTAGTGTCAAAAGTAGGCTTACATTAACACTGCAATTAAGTTACTGTGAAAATCCTCTTGTTGCCACACTCCGGCGCCTATTCAGGTACACTGAGGGAGAAATTAGCATGGCCAATGCACCCAACCAGCACATCTTTCAGACTCTGGGAGGAAACCCGAGCAGCCAGGGGAAACCCATGCAGGCACAGCGAAAAAGTGCGGACAATGACCCAAGCTGGGAATCGGACCCAGGTCCCTGGCTCTGAGGGCTCCAAGAAGGATGAAGAGAAGAGGGGCGGCACGGTAGCCACAGTGGTTAGCACTGCTGCTTCACAGCTCCAGGGACCTGGGTTCAATTCCCGGCTTGGATCACTGTCTGTGTGGAGTTTGCACATTCTCCTCGTGTCTGCGTGGGTTTCCTCCGGGTGCTCCAGTTTCCCCCCACAGTCCAAAGATGTGCAGGTTAGGTTGATTGGCCATGCTAAAATTGCCCCTTAGTGTCTGAGATGCGTAGGTTAGAGGGGTTAGCGGGTAAATATGTAGGGATATGGGGGTAAGGCCTGGGTGGGATTGTGGTAGGTGCAGACTCGATGGGCCAAATGGCCTCTTTCTGCACTGTCGGGTTTCTATGATCAATGTCTGTTTCCCCAGCAGCAGACATCTGATCCAAGAGGGTCTTTCTCTCTGAGAATGGAACTGGAAGCCTGTCCATATGAAACACCTTGGCACAATCCAGTCATTTAAACACTAGCACCAATCCAAGGATCCCCAATCTTTTATTTAATCTGTTATAATCTGTTACAAATTGATGATATGTCCATAAATCCATGAAGTCCATAACATTCTGAACCGGATAGAACCAGAGCCTATCTTTACAAACTTTTATATTTATTTGCAGAATTACACATTAAAATCTTCGACCGCCGAACCCAACACGTACTATTTTAATTTTTGTCCATTTATAGTGGGCTCAGCTGACTCTCCTGCTTGCAGCCAAACAGTGTTAATATAAATTAGCAGTTTGTAGAAAGACTGATTTTCAATGAGAGGTGAGCAGTGTAGAAGAAATTGAGATGCTCACAAAGAGAAATGTCAATGGATAAGAGGACAATCCGAGGTATGATTTAGTGATCAGTGCTACGTTGCCATAGCAACAGCTTGGACAAGGCAGCTGGTTGAAGTTGTTTCCAAACAGAGGGAAAGTGTTATCAGTCCTCCTCAAGGCCATAGCAACATAGAAGATAGGAACAGGAGGAGGCCATTTGGCCCTTCAAGCCTGCTCCGCCATTCATTACGAACATAGCTGATCATCCAACTCAGTAGCTTAATCCTGCTTTTTCCCCATAACCTTTGATTCCATTCACCTCAAATGCTTTATCTAGCCACCTCTTGAATATATTCAATGTTTTGGCATCAACTACTTCCAGTGGGAATGAATTCCACAGGTTCACCACTCTTTCAGTGAAGAAATGTCTCCTCACCTCTGTCCTAAATGGTCGACCCTGAATCCTCAGACTGTGACCCTTGGTTCTGAACTCTCCCACCATCGGGAATATCCTCCCTGCATCTACTTTGTCTCGCCCTTTAAGCATTTTATAAGTCTCTATGAGATCCTCTCTCATTCGTCTGAACCCCAGCGAAAACAATCCTATCCTAGTCAATCTCTCCTCATATATCTGTCCCGTCATACCCGGAATCAGCCTGGTAAACTTTTGCTGAACTCCCTCGAGAGCAAGAACATCCTTCCTCAGAAAAGGAGACCGAAACTGCACACACTGCTCAAGGTGTGGTCTCATCAAGGCCCTGTATTACTGCAACAACACATCCCTGCTCCTGTACTTGAAACCTCTGGCAATGAAGGCCAACATGCCATTTGCCTTCTTTACTGCCTGCTGCACCTGCATTGAGTCACAGAGTCATAGAGGTTTACAGCATGGAAACAGGCCCTTCGGCTCAATTCGTCCATGCTGTCCTTTTTTTTAACGACGAAGCTAGTCCCAATTGCCCATGTTCGGTCCATATCCCTCGATAGCCATCTTATTCATGTAACTGCCTAAAGGCTTTTTAAAAGTCAAAATTGTACCCACCTCTACAACTACCTCTGTTAGCTTGTTCTAGACACTCACCACCCTGTGTGTGAAAAACCTGCCCCTCTGGACCCTTTTGTATCTCTCCCCTCTCAGCTTAAACCTATGCCGTCTAGTTTTAGACTCCCCTATCTTTGGGAAAAGATATTGACTATCTAGCTGATCTATGCCCCTCATTATTTTATAGACTTCTAGAAGATCACCCTGAAGCCTCCTACATACCAGAGAAAAAAGTCCCAGTCTATCCAGTCTCTCCTTATAACTCAAACCATCAAGTCCTGGTAGCATCCCAGTAAATCTTTTCTGCACTCTTTCTAGTTTCATAATATCCTTTCTATAATAGGGTGACCAGAACTGTACACAGTATTCCAAGTGTGGCCTTACCAATGTCTTGTACAACTTCAACAAGACGTCCCAACTCCTGTATTCAGCGTTCTGACCAATGAAACCAAGCATGCCGAATGCTTTCTTCACCACTCTGTCCACCTGTGACTCCACTTTCAATGAGCTATGAAGGTGTACCCCTTGATCTCTTCGTTCTATAACTCTCTCCAACATCCTACCATTAACTGAATAAGCCCGACACTGGTTCGACCTACAAAATGCATCACCTCGCATTTATCTAAATTAAACACCATCTGCCATTCGTCAGTCTACTGGACAAATTGATGAAGATCCTGTTGCAATCCGAGATAACCTTCTTCACTGTCCACTATGCCACCAATCTCAGTGTCATCTGCAAACTTATAATCATGCCTCCTCAATTCTCATCCAAATCATTAATGTAAATGACAAATAACAGTGGACCCAACATTGATCCCTGAGGCACAACGCTGGTCACAGGCCTCCAGTTTGAAAAATAACCCTCTACAACCACCCTCTGTCATTATGCCAATGCATGCTTACCTTCAGTGACTGGTGCACAAGGACACCCAGGTCCCGCTGCGCACTCCCCTCTCCCAATTTGCAGCCATTCAGGTCGTAATCTGCCTTCTTGTTTTTGCTTCCAAAGTGAATAACCTCACATTTATCCAAATTATACTGCATCTGCCATTGATTAGCCCACTCACCCAACCTGTCCAGATCATTCTGAAGGATCTCAGCATCCTCATCACAGTTCACCCTCCCACCCAACTTGGTATCATCTGCAAACTTTGAGATGTTACATTTTGTTGCCTCATCTAAATCATTAATATGTATTGAGAATAGCTGGGTCCCAGCACTGTTCCCTGTGGCACCTCACTAGTTACTGTTTGCCAATTTGAAAAGCACCCATTAATTCCTACTCTTTGTTTCCTCTCTGCCAACCAGTTTTCTATCCATCTCAATACACTTCTCCCAATCCCATGCACTTTAATCTTGCATGATAATCTCTTAAGCGGGACTTTGTCAAACGCTTTCTGAAAGTCCAGATACACCACATCAACTGGCTCCCCCTTGCCAACTCTACCAGTTACATCTTTAAAGAATTCCAACAGATTTGTCAAGCATGATTTCCCCTTCATAAATCCATGCTGACTCTGTCTGATCCTGCCACTGCTTTCTAAATGCTCTGCTATAAAGTCCTTGATAGTGGATTCGAGAATTTTCCCCACTACCGATTCCCTGTATTCTCTCTACCTCCCTTCTTGAATATTGGAGTGACATTCGCTACCCTCCAATCTGCAGGGACTGTTCCAGAGTCTATAGAATCCTGGAAGATGACCACCAATGCACCCACTATTTCTAGAGCCACTTCCTTAAGTACTCTGGGATGTAGATTATCAGGCCCTAGGGATTTATCTGCCTTCAATACCATCAGTTTTCCCAGCACCATTTCTCTACTAATATTGATATCCATCAGTTTTTCCCTCTCACTAAATCTTGCATTCTCCAACACTTCTGGCAAAGGATTTGTGTCCTCTTTTGTGAAGACAGAACCAAAGTATGTATTCAGTTGCTCGGCCATTTCTTTGTCCCCTATTATACATTCCCCCATTTTTGACTGTAGGGAACCTACATTTGTCTTCACCAACCTCTTTCTCTTCACGTATCTATAGAAACTCTTCATGTAAGTATTTATGTTCCCTGCAAGTCCTGTATTTTTCCTTCTTAATCAATCCCTTGATCCTTCTGTGCTGAATTCTAAACTGCTCCCAATCCTCAGACCTATTATTTTTCTTGGCCAATCTGTATGCTTCTTCCTTAAGTCGGATACTCTCTCTAATTTCCTTTGTAAGCCATGGATTGGCCCTCTTACCCATTTTGCTTTTGTGCCAGACAGGAATAAATGGTTGCTGCAGTTCCCCCATGCGTTCCTTGAATGTTTGCCATTGTCTACCCACTGTCATCCCTTTAAGTAACTCTCCCCAATCTATCAAGGCCAACTGATGCCTCATATCCACATAGTTTCCTTTATTAAGATTAAGTCTCTGCATCAACTGCAGATAAGTCCCCTGGGCCAGATGGGATATATCCTAGGATTCTTTGTGAGGCAAGGGATGAGATTGCTGAGCCTTTGGCTTGGATCTTTGGGTCCTCACTGTCCACGGGAATAGTGCCAGAGGACTGGAGAGTAGCGAATGTTGTTCCTCTATTCAAGAAAGGAAATAGGAATGACCCTGGCAATTATAGGCCGGTTAGTCTTACTTCGGTGGTCGGTAAGTTAATGGAAAAGGTCCTGAGGGATAGGATTTATGACCATTTAGAAAGATGCAGCTTAATCCAGGATAGTCAACACGGATTCGTGAAGGGGAAGTCTTACCTCACAAATTTGATTGAATTCTTTGAGGAGGTAACTAAGTGTGTAGATGAAGGTAGAGCAGTTGATGTCGTATACATGGATTTTAGTAAGGTGTTTGATAAGGTTCCCCATGGTCGGCTCATGAAGAAAGTAAGGAGGTGTGGGATAGAGGGAAATTTGGCCAATTGGATAAGTAACTGGCTATCTCATCGAAGACAGAGGGTGGTGGTGGATGGAAAATTTTCAGACTGGAGACTAGTTACCAGCCGTGTACCACGGGGATCAGTGCTGGGTCCTCTGCTATTTGTGATTTTTATCAATGACTTGGAGGAAGGGGCTAAAGGGTGGGTCAGTAAATTTGCTGATGACACCAAGACTGGTGGAATAGTGGATGAGGTGGAGGGCTATTGTAGGTTGCAAAGAGATATAGATAGGATGCAGAGCTGGGCCGAAAAATGGCAGATGGAGTTTAACCCTGATAAGTGCGAAGTGATTCATTTTGGGAGGACGAATTTAAATGCGGATTACAGGGTCAACGGCAGGGTCCTGAGGAATGTGGAGGAACAGAGAGATCTTGGGGTTTGTACCCACAGATCTCTGAAGGTTGCCACTCAAGTGGATAGAGCCGTGAAGAAGGCTGTAGTGTGTTAGCGCTTATCAACATGGGGTTTGAGTTTAAGAGCCGTGGGGTTATGCTACAACTGTACAGGGCCTTGGTGAGGCCACATTTGGAATATTGCGTGCAGTTCTGGTCACCTCACTATAAGAAGGATGTGGAAGCACTGGAAAGAGTGCAAAGGAAATTTACCAGGATGCTACCTGGTTTGGAGGGTAGGTCTTATGAGGAAAGGTTGAGGGAGCTAGGGCTTTTCTCTTTAGAGCGGAGGAGGATGAGAGGCGACTAAATAGAGGTTTATAAGATGATGAGGGGGATAGATAGAGTGGACGTTCAGAGACTATTTCCTAGGGTGGATGTAGCTGTTACTAGGGGGCATAACTATAAGGTTCATGGAGGGAGATATAGGACGGATGTCCGAGGTAGGTTCTTTACTCAGAGAGTGGTTGGGGTGTGGAATGGGCTGCCTGCTGTGATAGTGGAGTCGGACACTTTAGGAACTTCCAAGCGGTTATTGGATAGGCACATGGAGCACACTAGAATGATAGGGAGTGGGATAGCTTGATCTTGGTTTTGGACAAAGCTCGGCACAACATCGAGGGCCGAAGGGTCTGTACTGTGCTCTACTGTTCTATGTTCTAACTGCTTCACTCTCCATCTTGATAAATTCTATCATATTATGGGCGCTCATCCCCAAGGGGTCTCGTACAACTAGATTGGCAATGACTCCCTTCTCATTACACAGTACCCAGTCTAAGATGGCCTGCTCGCTATTTGATTCCTCCACATATTGGCCAAGAAAACCATCCCATATGCACTCCAGGAATTCCTCCTCTATGGCATTGTGGCTAATTTGATTTGCCCAATCTACGTGCAGATTAAAATCACCCAGGATCACCGATATTCCCTTATCACATGTATCTCTAATTTCATGTTTAATGCCATTCCCAACATCACCACTGCAGTTTGGGGGCCATGATGCTGAAGTAAGCATCCACTATAAAGCAAGGATGACAAGGGGCTTATTCACAAGTGAACGGACATCATGGAGGGAGACGTAGAAACATAGAAAAACTACAGCACAAACAGGCCCTTCGGCCCACAAGTAGAGAAGGGCAAGTGCAAGCTGCCTCACTGGCGGAGTCCACAAGGTCTACAGGGATGGAGATTGGTAAAACCAACCCCTTTGATTTGATTTATTATTTTCACATGTATTAGTATACAGTGAAAAGTATTGTTTCTTGCACGCTATACAGACAAAGCATACTGTTCATCGACAGTTAATGGGCTTGGTGGGGAGGTCAGTACAGGAATAGCAGGGGTCATTTGGAAATGCTGCAGATGGAAGATTCAGATATTGCCAAGAGACACATGAAAGAAGCTATCAGCTTCTCAGGGAGAATCAAGCCTGGGAAGGCAGCAGGTGAGTAGTAATGCTGAGTTCTCTTTTATTCTTGATTCTATTGTGGTGCTTTAAGCGCCCAGTTAATATTGGTTCCAACGTGTGGGTATTGAGTGCTCATTTGTGCTGAAATCCTTGTGAGCTGAGTATTCTTGTGTAGAATTTAGGTGCATCAAGTATGAACCATCCAGAGTGTCAGAGGGTCATTTCAGCTTCCTTTAAATGACATGGACCATCTCCCATCTCATTTCATTCATTCATGAGTTTTTATTTCTTTTCTCAATGTAGCATCTGATGCTGCCCCATTTCGGAATGAAGCAGTTCGAGCGTGGTTGGATTCCTTGTCCAGAGGTAGTTTTGTTTCTCTAAAGAAAGCCTGGACATGAAGCTACTTGTCTTCTGCTCCTGTCGCAACTCTTGGAGCAAAATGTCAGTGTGGAATGGCTGGGAGAGGGAGAGATGAGGGAGAGAGTGAGGGAGCAGGAAAAGAGAATGAGGGGATTGTTGAGATTTGGGGTGAGGTCAGTGACTCCTGCAGACAGTGTATCAAGTTGGGAAAATGCTGCTTTGAGAGGGAGGTCCTGCCTCACTAATCTGGTGGAGTTTTTGAAGAAGTGACTAGAATGGTTGACGAGGGAAGGGCCGTGGATGTTGTCTATATGGACTTTAGCAAAGCGTTTGACAAAGTCCCTCATGGTAGGTTGGTGCAAAAGGTTGGATCTCATGGGATAAAGGGGGAGGTGGCTAGATGGCTGGAGAACTGGCTTGGTCACAGAAGACAGAGGGTGGTAGTGGAAGGGTCTTTTTCCGGCTGGATGCCTGTGACTAGTAGTGTTCCGCAGGGCTCTGTATTGGGACCTCTGCTGTTTGTGATTTATATAAACGATCTGGAAGAAGGTGTAACTGGGGTGATCAATAAGTTTGCGGACGACACGAAAATGGCTGGACTTGCAGATAGTGAAGAACATTGTCAGAGGCTACAGAAGGATATAGATAGGCTGGAAATTTGGGCAAAGAAATGGCAGATGGAGTTCAATCCAGATAAATGCGAAGTGATGCATTTTGGTAGAACTAACGTAGGGGGGAGCTATACGATAAATGGCAGAACCATAAAGGGTGGAGATACGCAGAGGAACCTGGGTGTGCAAGTCCACAGATCCTTGAAGGTGACATCACAGGTGGAGAAGGTAGTGAATAAGGCATATGGCATGCTTGCCTTTCTAGGACGGGGCATAGAGTATAAAAGTTGGGGTCTGATGTTGCAGTTGTACAGAATGTTGGTTGGGCCGCATTTGGAATACTGTGCCCAGTTCTGGTCGCCACACTACCAGAAGGACATGGAGGCTTTAGAGAGAGTGCAGAGGAGGTTTACCAGAATGTTGCCTGGTATGGAAGGGCTTAGTTATGAGGAGAGATTAGGTAAACTGGGGTTGTTCTCACTGGAAAGACGGAGGATGAGGGGTGACCTAATAGAGGTGTATAAAATTATGAAAGGCATAGATAGGGTGAATGGTGGGAAGCTTTTCCCCAGGTCGGTGGTGACGTTCACGAGGGGTCATAGGTTCAAGGTGAGGAGGGGGAGGTTTAACACGGATATCAGAAGGACGTATTTTACACAGAGGGTGGTGGGGGCCTGGAATGCGCCGCCGGGCAAGGTGGTGGAGGCGGACACACTGGGAACGTTTAAGACTTATCCAGATAGCCACATGAACGGAGTGTGAATGGAGGGATACAAAAGAATGGTCTAGTTTGGACCAAGGAGCGGCACGGGCTTGGAGGGCCAAAGGGCCTGTTCCTGTGCTGTATTGTTCTTTGTTCTTTGCTTGTATTGCTCACCACAACTTCAGTTTGAGTTTCAGCTCGGTAAATATGTGAACATGTTTTGCTCTGCTTACCGACCTTCATGCAAGGAAACATCAAGAGGAGGTCACTCCACTCTCAGGAACTGCAGTGAGGGGTGTGAATGTCGGACTGAGAGGCAGTCAACTTTAGACAGACAGAAAAAAGAGAGAGAGAGATGTGGGATGGTGCGTCAGTGAGAGACGGAGAGAGCGAGAGACAGCGAGAGAGACGGAGTAAGACAGGAAGAGTGATAGTAACGTCAGGGAGGCAGGGAGAGCGAGCGTGAGAAACGGGGAGAGCGAGTGAGAAAGATGGGGTAAGTGAGAAGAATGTCAGATAGGTGGGGAGAGTGAGTGTGAGAGAGGCAGAGAGCGCGAGTGTGAGATATGCGGGGAGAGCAATCGGGTGTGAGAGCGAGAGCCATGGAGAGCAAGTGTGAAAGAGGCGTGTAAGAGGCGGGGAGAGCGAGCAACTGTGAGAGAGTTGGGAGAGCGAGTGTGAGAGAGGCGGGCAGAGCGACGGTGAGAGAGAGGCAGGCAGAGTGAGCGTGTGCAAGAGGCAGGGAGAGCGAGCGTGAGAGAGAGGCGGCGATAGCGAGGGTGAGAGAGAGGCAGGGATAGCGAAGGTGAGAGAGAGGCGGGGAGAGCGAGGGTGAGGGAGAGGCGGGGAGAGCGAGTGTGAAAGAGAGGCAGGGAGAGCGAGGGTGAGAGAGAGGGGATGAGGGGAGACTTAATAGAGGTGTATAAAATTATGAAAGGCATAGATAGGGTGAACGGTGGGAAGCTTTTCCCCAGGTCGGTGGTGACGTTCACAAGGGGTCAAAGGTTCAAGGTGAAGGGGGGGAGGTTTAACACAGATATCAGACGGACATATTTTACACAGAGGGTGGTGGGGGCCTGGAATGCGCTGCCAGGCAAGGTGGTGGAGGCGGACACACTGGGAACGTTTAAGACTTATCTAGACAGCCATATGAACGGAGTGGGAATGGAGGGATACAAAAGAATGGTCTAGTTTGGACCAGGGAGCGGCGCGGGCTTGGAGGGCCGAAGGGCCTGTTCCTGTGCTGTATTGTTCTTTGTTCTAGTCCAAGAGGCGGGGAGAGCGAGGGTGAGAGAGAGGCGGGGAGAGCGAGTGTGAGAGAGAGGCAGGGAGAGCGAGTGTGAGAGAGAGGCAGGGAGAGCGAGTGTGAGAGAGAGGCAGGAAGAGCGAGCGTGAGCGAGAGGCAGGGAGAGCGAGCGTGAGAGAGAGGCGGGGATAGCGAGGGTGAGAGAGAGGCAGGGATAGCGAGGGTGAGAGAGAGGCAGGGATAGCGAGTGTGAGAGAGAGGCGGGGAGAGCGAGGGTGGGGGAGAGCGAGGGTGAGGGAGAGGCGGGGAGAGCGAGGGTGAGAGAGAGTCGGGGAGAACGAGGGTGAGGGAGAGGCGGGGAGAGCGAGTGTGGGAGAGAGGCAGGGAGAATGAGGGTGAGGGAGAGGCGGGGAGAGCGAGGGTGAGAGAGAGTCGGGGAGAGAGAGGGTGAGGGAGAGGCGGGGAGAGCGAGTGTGGGAGAGAGGCAGGGAGAACGAGCGTGAGCGAGAGGCAGGGAGAGCGAGCGTGAGAGAAAGGCGGGGAGAGCGAGTGTGGGAGAGAGGCGGGGCGAGTAAGAGAGAGGCGGGGATAGCGAGGGTGAGAGAGAGGCAGGGGGATAGGCAGGGATAGCGAGGGTGAGAGAGAGGCAGGGAGGGTGAGGGAGAGGCGGGGAGAGCGAGTGTGTGAGAGAGGCGGGGAGAGCGAGGGTGAGAGAGAGGCGGGGCGAGTGAGTGTGTGAGAGAGGCAGGGATAGCGAGGGTGAGAGAGAGGCGAGGGAACGAGCGTGAGACAGAGGCGGGAAGAGTGAGGGTGAGAGAGGCGGGGAGAACAGGTGTGAGAGAGAGGCGGGCACAGCGAGTGTGAGAGAGAGGCGGGCAGAGCGAGTGTGGGAGAGAGGCGGGCAGTGCGAGTGTGAGAGAGAGACGGGGAGAGCGAGTGTCAGAGAGAGGCGGAGCGAGCGAGTGTGAGAGAGAGGCGGGCAGAGCGAGTGTGAGAGAGAGGCGGGCAGTGCGAGTGTGAGAGAGAGGCGGCGAGAGCGAGTGTGAGAGAGAGGCGGGGAGAGCGAGTGTGAGAGAGAGGCGTGGAGAGCGAGAATGAGAGAGAGGCGGGGAGAGTGAGTGTGAGAGAGAGGTGGGGCGAGCGAGTGTGAGAGACAGGCGGGCGAGCGAGTGTGAGGGAGAGGCGGGGAGTGCGAGTGTGAGAGAGGCGGGCAGTGCGAGTGTGAGAGAGGCGGGGAGAGTGAGTGTGAGAGAGACGGGGCGAGCGAGTGTGAGAGAGAGGCGGGGAGAGTGAGTGTGAAAGAGTGGCGGGGCGAGTGTGAGAGAGAGGCGGGCAGAGTGAGTGAGAGGCGGGGCAAGCGAGTGTGAGAGAAATGCGGGGTGAGCGAGTGTGAGAGAGAGGCGGGGCGAGCGAGTGTGAGGGAAATGTGGGGTGAGTGAGTGTGAGAGAGAGGCGGGGAGAGTGAGTGTGAGAGAGAGGCGGGGCAAGCGAGTGTGAGAGACAGGCAAGGCGAGCAAGTGTGAGAGAGAGGCGGGGTGAGTGAGTGTAAGAGAGGGGCGGGGCGAGCGAATGTGAGAGGCGGGGAGAGCGAGAGTGAGAGAGGGGCGGGGTGAGCGAGTGTGAGAGAGGCGGGGCGAGCGAGTGTGAGAGAGGGGCGGGGAGAGCGAGTGTAAGAGAGAGGCGTGGAGAGCGAGAATGAGAGAGAGGCGTGGAGAGCGAGTATGAGAGAGAGGCGCGGAGAGCGAAAATGAGAGAGAGGCGGGGCGAGAGAGAGAGGCGGGGAGAGGGAGTGTGAGAGAGAGGCGGGGGGAGCGAGTGTGAGAGAGAGGCGGGCAGAGTGAGAGAGAGGCGGGGGGAGTGAGTGTGAGAAAGAGGCAGGGGGAGCGAGTGTGAGAGAGGCGGGCAGAGCGAGTGTGAGACAGGAGTGAGTGAGAGAGAGAGGCGGGAAGAGTGAGTGAGAGAGGCAGGAAGAGTGAGTGTGAGAGAGGCGGGGAGAGGGAGTGTGAGAGAGGCGGGGAGAGCGAGTGTGAGAGTGAGAGAGGCGGGAAGAGTGAGAGTGAGAGAGGTGGGGCGAGCGAGTGTGAGAGAGGCGGGGCGAGCGAGTGAGAGAGAGGCGGGGCGAGCGAGTGAGAGAGAGGCGGGGAGAGCGAGTGTGAGAGAGGCGGGCAGAGTGAGAGAGAGGCGGGGAGAGTGAGAGTGAAAGAGAGGTGGGGAGAGCGAGTGTGAGAGAGAGGCAGGGAGAGCGAGTGTGAGAGAGAGGCGGGGAGAGCGAGTGTGAGAGAGAGGCGGGAATAGCGAGTGTGAGAGAGAGGTGGGCAGAGCGAGTGTGGGAGAGAGGCGGGGAGAGCGAGTGTGAGAGAGGCGGGCAGAGCGAGTGTGAGAGAGGAGTGAGAGTGAGTGAGAGAGAGGCGGGGAGAGCAAGTGTGAGAGAGAGGCGGGGAGATCGAGTGAGAGAGAGGAGGTGAGAGTGAGAGAGAGGCGGGGAGAGCGAGGGTGAGAGAGAGGCGGGGAGATCGAGTGAGAGAGAGAGGCGGGGAGAGCGAGAGTGAGAGAGAGGCGGGGAGAGCGAGCGTGAGACAGAGGCGGGAAGAGTGAGGATGAGATGAATGGGAAGAGCGAGTGTGAGAGAGAGAAGTGGGGAGAGCGAGCATGAGAAAGGCGGGAGAGCGAGTGAGAGAGAGGCGGCGCGAGCAAGTGTGAGAGAGAGGCGGCGAGAGCGAGTGTGAGAGAGAGGCGGGGAGAGCGAGTGTGAGAGAGAGGCGTGGAGAGCGAGAATGAGAGAGAGGCGGGGAGAGTGAGTGTGAGAGAGAGGTGGGGCGAGCGAGTGTGAGAGACAGGCGGGCGAGCGAGTGTGAGGGAGAGGCGGGGAGTGCGAGTGTGAGAGAGAGGCGGGCAGTGCGAGTGTGAGACGGGCGGGGAGAGTGAGTGTGAGAGAGACGGGGCGAGCGAGTGTGAGAGAGAGGCGGGGAGAGTGAGTGTGAAAGAGTGGCGGGGCGAGTGTGAGAGAGAGGCGGGCAGAGTGAGTGAGAGGCGGGGCAAGCGAGTGTGAGAGAAATGCGGGGTGAGCGAGTGTGAGAGAGAGGCGGGGCGAGCGAGTGTGAGGGAGAGGCGGGCAATGCGAGTGTGAGAGAGTCGGGCAGTGCGAGTGTGAGAGAGGCGGGGAGAGTGAGTGTGAGAGAGAGGCGGGGCGAGCGAGTGTGAGAGAGTGGCGGGCAGAGTGAGTGAGAGAGGCGGGGCAAGCGAGTGAGAGAGAAATGGGGGGTGAGAGAGAGGCGGGGCGAGCGAGTGTGAGAGAGAGGCGGGCAGAGTGAGTGTGAGAGAGAGGCGGGGAGAGCGAGTGTGAGTGAGAGGCGGGGAGAGCGAGTGTGAGAGAGAGGCGGGCAGAGTGAGTGAGAGAGGCGGGGCAAGTGAGTGTGAGAGAAATGGGGGGTGAGCGAGTGTGAGAGAGAGGCGGGCAGAGTGAGTGTGAGAGAGTGGCGGGGCAACTGAGTATGAGAGTGGCGTGGCGAGTGAGTGTGAGAGAGTGGCGGGGAGTGTGAGAGAGACGCGGGGCGAGCGAGTGTGAGAGAGAGGCGGGCAGAGCGAGTGTGAGAGAGAGGCGGGCAATGCGAGTGTGAGAGAGAGGCGGGGAGAATGAGTGTGAGAGAGAGGCGGGGCGAGCGAATGTGAGAGAGTGGCGGGGAAAGCGAGTGTGAGAGAGAGGCAGGGCGAGTGATTGTGAGGGAGAGGCAGGGACAGCGAGAGTGAGAGAGAGGCGGGCAGTGTGAGTGTGAGAGAGAGGCGGGCAGAATGAGTGTGAGAGAGAGGCGGGGAGAGCGAGTGTGAGAGAGAGGTGGGCAGAGTGAGTGTGAAAGAGGGCTGGGGCGAGCGAGTGTGAGAGACAGGCGGGCGAGCGAGTGTGAGACAGGCGGGGAGAGCGAGTGTGAGGGAGAGTCGGGCAGTGCGAGTGTGTCGGGCAGTGCGAGTGTGAGAGAGAGGCGGGGAGAGTGAGTGTGAGAGAGAGGCGGGGCGAGCGAGTGTGTGAGAGTGGCGGGCAGAGTGAGTGAGAGAGGCGGGGCGAGCGAGTGTGAGAGAGAGGCGGGCAGAGCGAGTGTGAGAGAGAGGCGGGGAGAGCGAGTGTGAGAGAGAGGCGGGGAGAGCGAGTGTGAGAGAGAGGCGGGCAGAGCGAGTGAGAGAGAGGTGGGGCGAGCAAGTGTGAGAGAGAGGTGGGGCGAGCGAGTGTGAGAGAGAGGCGGGGAGAGCAAGTGTGAGAGGCGGGGAGAGCGGGTGTGAGAGAGAGGCGGGGAGAGCGAGTGTGAGAGAGAGGCGGGGAGAGCAAGTGTGAGAGAGAGGTGGGGCGAGCGAGTGTGAGAGAGAGGCGGGGAGAGCAAGTGTGAGAGAGGCGGGGAGAGCGAGTGTGAGAGAGAGGCGGGGAGAGCAAGTGTGAGAGAGGCGGGGAGAGCGAGTGTGAGAGAGGCGGGGAGAGCGAGTGTGAGAGAGAGGCGGGGAGAGCGAGTGTGTGAGAGAGGCGGGGCGAGCGAGTGTGAAAGGGAGGCGGGGCGAGCGAGTGTGAGAGAGAGGCGGGGCGAGCGAGTGTGAGAGAGGCGGGGCGAGAGAGTGTGAGAGAGGCGGGGCGAGAGAGTGTGGGAAGAGCAATTGTGAGACAGAGGTGGAGAGAGCGAGCATGAGAGAGAGAGGCGGGGCGAGCGAGTGTGAGAGGAAGGCGGGGTGAGCGAGTGTGAGAGAGAGGCGGGGAGAGCGAGTGTGAGAGAGGCGGGGCGAGTGGGAGAGAGGCGGGGAGAGCAAGTGTGAGAGAGGGGCGGGCAGAGCGACTGAGAGAGGTGGGGTGAGTGAGAGAGAGGCGGGGCGAGTGAGTGTGTGCGAGAGGCGGGGCGAGTGAGAGAGAGGCGGGGAGAGCAAGTGTGAGAGGGGCGGGCAGAGCGACAGAGAGGCGGGGTGAGTGAGTGTGAGAGAGAGGTGGGGCGAGCGAGTTTGAGAGAGGGGCGGGGCGAGCGAGTGTGAGAGAGGCGGGGAGAGCGAGTGTAAGAGGGAGGCGGGGCGAGCGATTGTGAGAGACAGGCGGGCGAGCGAGTGTGAGACAGGCGGTGAGAGCGAGTGTGAGGGAGAGGCGGGGAGTGCGAGTGTGAGAGAGAGTCGGGCAGTGCGAGTGTGAGAGAGAGTCGGGCAGTGCGAGTGTGAGAGAGAGGCGGGGAGAGTGAGCGTGAGAGAGAGGCGGGGCGAGCGAGTGTGAGAGAGTGGCGGGCAGAGTGAGTGAGAGAGGCGGGGCAAGCGAGTGTGAGAGAAATGGGGGGTGAGCGAGTGTGAGAGAGAGGCGGGGCGAGCGAGTGTGAGAGAGAGGCGGGCAGAGCGAGTGTGAGAGAGAGGCGGGGAGAGCGAGTGTGAGAGAGAGGCGGCAGTGCGAGTGTGAGAAGAGGCGGGGCGAGCGCGTGTGAGAGAGAGGCGGGCAGAGTGAGTGAGAGAGGCGGGGCAAGCGAGTGTGAGAGAAGTGGGGGGTGAGCGAGTGTGAGAGAGAGGCGGGCAGAGTGAGTGTGAGAGAGTGGCGGGGCAACTGAGTGTGAGAGTGGCGGGGCGAGTGAGTGTGAGAGAGTGGCGGGGAGAGCGAGTGTGAGAGAGAGGCGGGGAGTGTGAGAGAGAGGCGGGGAGTGTGAGAGACGCGGGGCGAGCGAGTGTGAGGGAGAGGCGGGCAGAGCGAGTGTGAGAGAGAGGCGGGCAATGCGAGTGTGAGAGAGAGGCGGGGAGAATGAGTGTGAGAGAGAGGCGGGGCGAGCGAATGTGAGAGAGTGGCGGGGAAAGCGAGTGTGAGAGAGAGGCAGGGCGAGTGATTGTGAGGGAGAGGCAGGGAGAGCGAGAGTGAGAGAGAGGCGGGCAGTGTGAGTGTGAGAGAGAGGCGGGCAGAATGAGTGTGAGAGAGAGGCGGGGAGAGCGAGTGTGACAGAGAGGCCTGGAGAGCGAGTGTGAGAGAGAGGTGGGCAGAGCGAGTGTGAGAGAGAGACGGGGAGAGTGAGTGTCAGAGAGAGGCGGAGCGAGCGAGTGTGAGAGAGAGGCGGGCAGTGTGAGTGTGAGAGAGAGGTGGGCAGAATGAGTGTGAGAGAGAGGCGGGGAGAGCGAGTGTGACAGAGAGGCCTGGAGAGCGAGTGTGAGAGAGAGGTGGGCAGAGCGAGTGTGAGAGAGAGACGGAGAGAGTGAGTGTCAGAGAGAGGCGGAGCGAGCGAGTGTGAGAGAGAGGCGGGGAGAGCGAGTGTGAGAGAGAGGCGGGCAGTGCGAGTGTGAGAAGAGGCGGGGCGAGCGAGTGTGAGAGAGAGGCGGGCAGAGTGAGTGAGAGAGGCGGGGCAAGCGAGTGTGAGAGAAATGCAGGGTGAGCGAGTGTGAGAGAGAGGCGGTGCGAGCGAGTGTGAGAGAAAGGCGGGCAGAGAGTGTGAGAGAGCGGCGGGGAGAGCGAGTATGAGAGAGAGGCGGGGAGAGCGAGTGTGAGAGAGGCGGGCAGAGTGAGTGTGAGAGAGTGGCGGGGCGAGTGAGAGAGAGGCGGGGCGAGTGAGTGTGAGAGAGTGGCGGGGAGAGTGAGTGTGAGAGAGGGGCGGGGTGAGCTAATGTGAGAGAGAGGCGGGGAGAGCGAGTGTGAGAGAGAGGCGGGGAGTGTGAGAGAGAGGCGGGGAGTGTGAGAGGGAGGCGGGGAGTGTGAGAGAGAGGCGGGGAGTGTGAGAGAGAGTCGGGGAGTGTGAGAGAGAGTCGGGGAGTGTGAGAGAGAGGCGGGGAGTGTGAGAGAGAGGCGGGGAGTGTGAGAGAGAGGCGGGGAGTGTGGGAGAGTGAGTGTGAGAGAGTGGCGGGGAGAGCGAGTGTGAGAGAGAGGCGGGGAGAGCGTGTGTGAGAGAGAGGCAGGGCGAGCGAGTGTGAGAGAGAGGCGGGGCGAGCGAGTGTGAGAGAGGGGCGGGGCGAGCGAATGTGAGAGAAAGGCGGGGAAAGCGAGTGTGAGAGAGAGGTGGGGAGAGTGAGTGTGAGGGAGAGGCAGGGAGACCGAGTGTGAGAGAGAGGCGGACAGTGCGCGTGTGAGAGAGAGGCGGGGAGAATGAGTGTGAGAGACAGGCGGGGCGAGCGAGTGTGAGAGAGAGGCGGGGAGAGCGAGTGTGAGAGAGAGGCGGGCAGAGCGAGTGTGAGAGAGAGGCGGGCAGAGCGAGTGTCAGAGAGAGGTGGGGCGAGCGAGTGTGAGAGTAAGGCGGAGCGAGCGAGTGTGAGCGAGGGGCGGCGTGAGCGAGTGTGAGAAAGAGGTGGGCAGAGCGAGTGTGACAGGGAGGCGGGGCGAGCGAGTGTGAGAGAGAGGCGGGGCGAGCGAGTGTGAGAGAGAGGTGGGCAGAGTGAGTGTGAGAGAGAGGCGGGCAGAGTGAGTGTGAGAGAGAGGTGGGGCGAGCGAGTGTGAGAGAGAGGCGGGGCGAGCGAGTGTGAGAGAGTGGCGGGGCGAGTGAGAGAGAGGCGGGGCGAGTGAGTGTGAGAGAGTGGCGGGGAGAGTGAGTGTGAGAGAGGGGCGGGGTGAGCTAATGTGAGAGAGAGGCGGGGAGAGCGAGTGTGAGAGAGAGGCGGGGAGTGTGAGAGAGAGGCGGGGAGTGTGAGAGAGAGGCGGGGAGTGTGAGAGAGAGGCGGGGAGTGTGAGAGAGAGGCGGGGAGTGTGAGAGAGAGTCGGGGAGTGTGAGAGAGAGGCGGGGAGTGTGAGAGAGAGGCGGGGAGCGTGAGAGAGAGGCGGGGAGTGTGGGAGAGTGAGTGTGAGAGAGTGGCGGGGAGAGCGAGTGTGAGAGAGAGGCGGGGAGAGCGAGTGTGAGAGAGAGGCAGGGCGAGCGAGTGTGAGAGAGAGGCGGGGCGAGCGAGTGTGAGAGAGGGGCGGGGCGAGCGAATGTGAGAGAAAGGCGGGGAAAGCGAGTGTGAGAGAGAGGTGGGGAGAGTGAGTGTGAGGGAGAGGCAGGGAGACCGAGTGTGAGAGAGAGGCGGACAGTGCGCGTGTGAGAGAGAGGCGGGGAGAATGAGTGTGAGAGACAGGCGGGGCGAGCGAGTGTGAGAGAGAGGCGGGGAGAGCGAGTGTGAGAGAGAGGCGGGGAGAGCGAGTGTGAGAGAGAGGCGGGCAGAGCGAGTGTGAGAGAGAGGCGGGCAGAGCGAGTGTCAGAGAGAGGTGGGGCGAGCGAGTGTGAGAGTAAGGCGGAGCGAGCGAGTGTGAGCGAGGGGCGGCGTGAGCGAGTGTGAGAAAGAGGTGGGCAGAGTGAGTGTGAAAGAGAGGTGGGGCGAGCGAGTGTGAGAGAGAGGCGGGGAGAGCGAGTGTGAGAGAGAGGCAGGCAGAGTGAGTGTGAGAGAGGTGGGGCGAGCGAGTGTGAGAGGAAGGCGGATTGAGCGATTGTGAGAGAGGCGGGGCGAGTGGGAGAGAGGCGGGGAGAGCGAGTGTGAGAGAGGGGCGGGCAGAGCGAGTCTGAGAGAGGCGGGGTGAGAGAGAGAGGTGGGGCGAGCGAGTGTGAGAGACAGGCGGGGAGAGCGAGTGTGAGGGAGAGGCGGGGAGAGCGGGTGTGAGAGAGAGGCGGGGAGAGCGAGTGTGAGAGGGAGGCGGGGCGAGCGAGTGTGAGAGAGAGACGGGGCGAGCGAGTGTGAGAGAGAGGTGGGCAGAGTGAGTGTGAGAGAGAGGCGGGCAGAGTGAGTGTGAGAGAGAGGTGGGGCGAGCGAGTGTGAGAGAGAGGCGGGGCGAGCGAGTGTGAGGGAGAGGCGGGCAGAGCGAGTGTGAGAGAGAGGCGGGCAATGCGAGTGTGAGAGAGAGGCGGGGCGAGCGAGTGTGAGAGAGGCGGGCAGAGTGAGTGTGAGAGAGAGGCGGGCAGAGTAAGTGTGAGAGAGAGGCGGGGAGAGTGAGTGTGAGAGAGACGCGGGGAGAGTGAGTGTGAGAGAGAGGTGGGGCGAGCGAGTGTGAGAGACAGGCGGGCGAGCGAGTGTGAGGGAGAGGCGGGGAGAGTGAGTGTGAGAGAGGCGGGGAGAGTGAGTGTGAGAGAGACGGGGCGAGCGAGTGTGAGAGAGAGGCGGGCAGAGTGAGTGAGAGGCGGGGCAAGCGAGTGTGAGAGAAATGCGGGGTGAGCGAGTGTGAGAGAGGCGGGGCGAGCGAGTGTGAGGGAGAGGCGGGCAGAGCGAGTGTGAGAGAGAGGCGGGGCGAGCGAGTGTGAGAGAGGCGGGCAGAGTGAGTGTGAGAGAGAGGCAGGGAGAGCGAGTGTGAGAGAGACGCGGGGAGAGTGAGTGTGAGAGAGAGGTGGGGCGAGCGAGTTTGAGAGAGAGGCGGGCAGAGTGAGTGAGAGGCGGGGCAAGCGAGTGTGAGAGAAATGCGGGGTGAGCGAGTGTGAGAGAGGCGGGCAGAGAGTGTGAGAGAGGCGGGCAGAGAGTGTGAGAGAGCGGCGGGGCGAGTGAGTGTGAGAGAGTGGCGGGGAGAGTGAGTGTGAGAGGGGGCGGGGCGAGCGAATGTGAGAGAGGCGGGGAGAGTGAGTGTGAGAGAGAGGCGGGGAGTGTGAGAGAGACGCGGTGAGAGTGAGTGTGAGGGAGAGGCGGGGAGAGCGAGTGTGAGAGAGAGGCGGGGCGAGCGAGTGTGAGAGAGAGGCGGGGCGAGCGAATGTGAGAGAGAGGCGGGGAAAGCGAGTGTGAGAGAGAGGCGGGGAGAGCGAGTGTCAGAGAGAGGCGGAGCGAGCGATTGTGAGAGAGAGGCGGGGAAAGCGAGTGTGAGAGAGAGGCGGGGAAAGCGAGTGTGAGAGAGAGGCGGAGCGAGCGATTGTGAGAGAGAGGCGGGGCGAGCGAATGTGAGAGAGAGGCGGGGAAAGCGAGTGTGAGAGAGAGGCGGGGAGAGCGAGTGTCAGAGAGAGGCGGAGCGAGCGATTGTGAGAGAGAGGCGGGGAAAGCGAGTGTGAGAGAGAGGCGGGGAAAGCGAGTGTGAGAGAGAGGCGGAGCGAGCGATTGTGAGAGAGAGGCGGGGCGAGCGAATGTGAGAGAGAGGCGGGGCGAGCGAATGTGAGAGAGAGGCGGGGAAAGCGAGTGTGAGAGAGAGGCGGGGAGAGCGAGTGTGAGAGAGAGGCGGGGAAAGCGAGTGTGAGAGAGAGGCGGGGAAAGCGAGTGTGAGAGAGAGGCGGGGAGA
Source organism: Mustelus asterias (assembly GCF_964213995.1). Lineage (NCBI taxonomy): Eukaryota > Metazoa > Chordata > Chondrichthyes > Carcharhiniformes > Triakidae > Mustelus > Mustelus asterias. The sequence continues at coordinate 306,755 of NW_027590386.1, read as the reverse complement.
GCGAGTGTCAGAGAGAGGCGGGGAGATCGAGTGTCAGAGAGAGGCGGGCAGAGTGAGTGTCAGAGAGAGGCGGAGCGAGCGATTGTGAGAGAGAGGCGGGGCGAGCGAGTGTAAGAGAGAGGCGGGCAGAGCGAGTGTGAGAGAGAGGCGGGGTGAGCGAGTGTAAGAGAGAGGCGGGGCGAGCTAGTGTGAGAGAGAGGCGGGGCGAGCGAGTGTGAGAGAATGTGGGAAGAGCGAGTGTGCGACTGAGGTGGAGAGAGCGAGCATGAGAGAGAGGCGGGGAAAGCGAGCGTGAGAAGGAGAGGCGGAGAGAGCAAGCGTGTGAGAGAGAGAGGTGGGGAGAGCGAGCATGAGAGAGAGAGAGGCGGGGAGCAAATGTGAGAGAGGTGAAGAGAGCGAGCGTGAGAGACGTGGAGAGAGCGAGTATGAGAGCAGCACGGAGAGTGAGACAGTGGCAGGGAGAGCGAGTGTGAGGGAGGCTGGGTGAGCAAGTGTGAGAGGAAGAGAGAAGCGGGGAAAGCAGGAGTGAGAGAGGCGAGGAGAGCGAGTGTGAGAGAGGTGGGGAGAGTGAGTGTGAGATGCGGGGGAATCTAGCATGAGAGAGGCGGGGAGAGCAAGCGAGTGTGAGGGAGAGGCAGGGAGAGCGAGTGTGAGAGACAGACGGGGTACGTGAGCGTGAGAGGCGGGGAGAGAAAGAGCGAGATAGGGGAGACGAGGAGAGATCAATTAACTGGGGATATATTGTTCTACTGGGTGGTACAAGCTCAATGAGAGATGTGGGGAATGAAGGAGAGAGTGTGATTAGACTGGCTTGGATATCAACAGGAGCGTGAGAGGGTAAATGAGATTTACCTGGGTGTGGTATTAACGGGTGTGGGGAGTGAGGGGTAGAGGGAGGTTAGTCTGGGTGGGATATTAAACAGCACAGCAAGTGGCGAAAAGTGGGATTATACTGTCCTGGATGTTAAACGATGCGGAGAGTGAGCGGGAGTATGGGATTCGACTGCCTTGGATATTAACAAGTGTGAGGGGGTAAGTGGGATTAGGCTGTGTGCAGTATTAAAGGGTGTCTGGAGTGAGGGGTAGAGTGGGATTAGACTGTTTTGGATATTAAAGGGTATGTGGAGTGAGCAAGAGAGTAGGATTAGACTGGATATTAAAGGGTATGGAGAGAGGGGAGTGGGATTAGACTGGGTGGGGGTTAAAAGGAGTGGGAAGTGAGGGGGAGAGTAGGATTAGACTGGGGTAGTGTATTAAAGAGTGTGAGGAGTGAGGGGGTTATTGGGATTAGACTGGGTGGGATATTAAAGGATGTAGGGAGTGAGGGGGAGAGTGGGATTAGCCTGGCTGGGATATTAAAGGGAGCGGTGAGTGAAGGGGTGGGTGAGATTAGAGTGGATGGGATGTTAAAGGGTGCGGGAGGGTGGGATAAGAAGAGTTGGGAGTGATTAGTTAAGAGTATTATTCTCCTCTTCTATAAATGTGGAAATGATTTCAAATCAGACCTTTAGGTTTAAAACCTGCATCCTCGTTTTCAAATTTCCCCATGCCTTCACTATTTCTGAAACTGTCTCTGGCCCGATAAACCTCTGTGACCTTTGCCCTCCCTCACTGCTAGCATCTGGCACATCCTTGGTTTTAATTGCCCTCACACTGAAGTTCGCCGCAAAGTTCGTTCTCAGCAGTGCGATCTCCAGTCACATGCTCTACAATGGAGCATTCCGTTGAATTTCATTGTCACCTGGGGCCAGGACCCTATTTCTGAGTTTTTAATTCTCCATTTATTTTCTCATTTATCCACACCTTACAACCTGTTTCTGTTATCAAGCTGTTGATAAGATGCTCTGATACCTCCTGTTGCTTCGTGTCAATAATATTGATAACAATCTTCTAAATCACCTTCAGACTTTCGGCAATCCAAATGCAAACTATTTCTATTGTTGGTTGATGAATGTGTCTGGTTTGGAAGCTGAACTATTTTGAGGAATGTTTGATGTCTTTGAATGCTATCCCAAGGCACAGATGTGCTCCCATATTTTGAACTGACTGGGGTGTGACTGAAATGGTTCTTGAATTATTTTTCTTTTCTGTTTTGCATCCACAGAACAGCACGTGGAAGTGGAATTAAGCCCGGAGGAGGAGGATGGAGCAGTATTTGAGGATGGTATGCTGCTTTCTCAGTTTCAGATGAAAGCATTCTCGACATTACCTTTTGGGAACATAAGTGCAATTGGCAACAAAAATTGGTTGACGGATATGATTGACATGGGATTCTGGGTTTTCTTTAATTCATTGTGTCATGTGAACATCACTGACAAATCTCGCATTTACTGCCTGTGATGACTGTCCCTTTAAGGATTCATCTGCCGCGTAAGGGTCACATTACTCAGGGAATCAATCGGGGTTAGGATGGGGGATCACCCTGGTGAGCTCAGGTTTCTATTCCAGAACATTCTCTGGAGCTGCCTGCTGCCAAGAGGCTGCAAGCCTCTGCATAGTCTTTACCTGTAAATAAAGGTGGTGTTATTTTTCCCTTAATTGGTGAAGAAGGATTATTAAACTGCCCATTGCTGAAGGGCAGTGGGGAGCTATCACCTTGAAAAACTGTAGCCTGTGGCTTGTAAAGTCTGAACTCTGAGGTGTCGAAACCTGGGGCTACCCAAAGATACGCTGGGGAATACCACCCTATTACTTCAGTTGGATAAGTTAGTGAATCCACTCCTGGAGTACGGTGTACAGAAGGTTCACTGGCTGATTCCTGGATTGAAGGGTTCTCTCATGAGGAAATGTTAGAATCATAGAATCCGTACTGTGTAGAAACAGGCCATTCGGCCCATCATGTCTGCACCAACACTTATCCAGCATCTTATCTATACTGTACCCTGGTAACCCCACATATTCACCCCACTAATCCCCCTAACCTACACATCTTGGGACACTAAGGGGCCAATCCACCTAACTTGCACATCTTTGGAGTGTGGGATGAAATCAGAGCACCGAGAGGAATCTCACGCAGATATAGGGAGAACATGCAAAACACACACACAGTCATCAAGGCCAGAATTGAACCCAGGTCGTGCCTGGTGCTGTGATGCAGCAGTGCTTGCTACAGTGCCGCTCAAACAGTGCTGTTAGAGGTAGGATCTATATCCATTGGAGTTTGAAAAATGAGAGGTGATCTTATTGAAACAGATAAGATTCTAAGGCGACTTGGCAGAATGGATGCTGAAAGGATGTTCCCCCTTGTGGGAGAGACTTGAACAAGGGGAAACAATTTCAAAATAAAGGGTCTCCCAATTCAGATGGAGATGAGAAGTTTTTTCTCCAGAGGATCATTAGTCTGTGGATTCTCTTCCCTGGAGAGCAGTGGCAGCTGGATCATTAAATATATTTCAGGCTTAATGAAGATTTTCATCATCAAGAGACCCAGGAGTTACAGCAGACATTGAGTGCAGAATCAGATCCGCCATGATCTTATTGAATGGTGGAGCAGGTTTAAGGGGCTGAGTGGCCTATCCAACTCCTAATTCTTGTTCTTTAGTTCTCCAAATAGAATAATACCACCGGTAGTGATAGAGATATGGCAAAAATATTAAATCATTATTGCACTTTAATATTTACCTATTCTGGCTGAAATTTGTCGCAAATATGGTGAAGAGGATGTTAGGGGGCATTGAGGTGATTAAGACAAGTTGGGTGAGTGGGCAAAACTTGGCAGATGCAGTATCACGTGGATAAATGTGAAGTTATCCACTTTGGACAGAGAAACAGAATGGCAGAGGATTTTTAAATGGTGATGGATTGGGAAATGTTGACATATAAAGGGACCTGGATGTCCTCGTGCACCAGTCACTGAAAGCAAGCATGCACGTACAGCAAGCAGTTAGGAGGGCAAATGGTATGTCATTGCAAGAGGCTTGAGTACTGGAGCAATGGTGTCTTACTGCAGCTGTACAACAGGAGTAATGATATCTTACTGCAGCTGTACAGGGCTTTGGTGAAACCACACCTGAAGTATTGTGTGCAGTTTTTGGTCTCCTTATCTAAGAAAGGATATAGTTTCCTTGCAGGGAGTGCAGTGAAGGTTCACCGGACTGGTTCCTGGGATGGCAGATTATTGTATGAGGAGATATTGGGTTGCCCGAGCCTGTGTTCACTGGAATTTAGAAGAATGAGAGGGGATCTCATCAAAATGTATAAAGTTCTGACAGTGGCCTACTCCAACTTCTAATTCTTGTTCTTTTGTTCTCCAAATAGAATAATACCACCGGTAGTGATAGAGATATGGCAAAAATATTAAATCATTCTTGCACTTTAATATTTACCTATTCTGGATGCAGGGATATTGTTTCCTCTGACAGGAGTGCAAGAGGAATTTTCCGAAGGGTGTTCCCCTTGGGGTGCCCTGTATTTGTTGAACCTCACTCAACCAATACATAGACTGCGAAAGACAGCATCTATTTAAAGAACGAACAGGAATTTATTTGCTAATGCATGCATCAGGAGAGAGACACAGTCAGTGAGGGTTGACTGTGCTCTCTGACCTAATATTGCCCGATAAAATTATTATATTATTCTTAACATTTCAATATCCTGCCTCGTCTCATCAATCAGACTGGAGGTCCTAATCTCAATATTCAACATTATTACCTCAGTCAATAATGTTCCACCTGTCAACAGGAATCGGAGCTTATTAGCTTATTGCCCATGTAAGTTCCTTCCGCTTTACCTCGGAAATCTAACCTACGTCATTACCAGTAACCAAGGCCATAACGAACACCTGTGATTTTTGATTGGTGAAAAGAGTCACTCTTTTGCTGGAACCTGGGCCTTCTTTATCAGCTTGAGAGACTGCCCCAGCCTCGTTACCCATGAATGAATCCACTCCCTTACATACCAGGCGTGTGATTAAACTTGCCTTTCGCATATTCAGAAACAGACACAAGAAGCTGCTTTTCTGTGCTCCATTGTATGAACAGAATTTGGCCTTTCTATCACTGTGTTTTCCATCATGCTGCATTCAGAACAAAGTTGGCCAAGGCGTTGAAAATACAGGTTAAGCTTATAATGGTTAATTTGTGGATATACAGTTTATAATACCTTTGCATATATTGTCCTAGGCACATTGTGAATTCTTATATATGTCAGGCACTTCATAATTATCTTAACCGAGAGTTATTGAGGTTTACAGCATGGAAACAGGCCCTTCAGCCCAACTTGTCCATGCCGCCCTTTTCTTTAAACCCCAAAGCTAATCCCAATTGCTGCATTTGACCCTTATCCCTCTATACACATCTTACCCATGTAACTGTCTGAATGCTTTTTAAAAGACAAAATTGTACCCGCCTCTACTACTACCTCTGGCAGCTGGTTCCAGACACTCACCACCCTCTGTGTGAAATAATTGCCCCTCTGGACACTTTTGCATCTCTCTCTTCTCACCTTAAACCTATGCCCTCTAGTTTTAGACTCCACTACCTATGGGAAAAGATACTGACTATCCAGCTGATCTGTTCCCCTCATTATTTTATAGACCTCTTTAAGATCACCCCTCAGCCTTCCACACTCCAGAGAAAAAAGTCCCAGTCTATCCAGCAGGAATGGATGCTGCAGGTCCCGGGGTTCAAATGTTTTAGTCGAAGTAGGGAAGGAGGTAGAAGAGGGGGAGGGGTAGCATTATTGGTCAGAGATTGTATCACAGTGTCAGAGAGGAGGTTTGATGAGGACTTATCTGTTGAGGTAGTATGGGCGGAGATTAGAAATAGGAGAGGAGAGGTCACCCTGTTGGGAGTCTTTTATAGACCTCCTAAAAGTTCTAGAGAGGTTGAGGAAAGGATTGCGGAGTCAATCCTGCTTAGGAGTGAAAGTAATAGGGCAATTGTTATGGGGGATTTTAACTTGACTAATATTGACTGGAATTGTTATAGCTCTAGCTCGTTAGAGGGGTCAGTTTTTGTTCAAAGCGTGCAGGAAGGTTTTTTGACTCAGTATGTAGACAGGCCAACTAGAGGTGAGGCTATATTGGATCTGGTGCTGGGAAATGAGCCAGACCAGGTGCTAGACTTGGAAGTTGGTGTGCATTTTGGTGATAGTGACCACAATTCGGTTACGTTCACCTTAGTGATGGAAAGGGATAGGCATGAACCTCGGGCCAGTGGTTTTAGCTGGGGGAAGGGTAATTATGAGGCTATTAGGAGAGAATTAGGAAACATAGGTTGGACTAGGAGATTACAGGGACTGGGAACGTCCGACATGTGGAGTTTTTTCAAGGAGCAGCTACTGCGAGTCTGTGATAGGTATGTCCCTGTCAGGCAAGGAGGAATTGGTAGGGCTAGGGAACCGTGGTGCACCAAAAAAGTTTCTTTGTTGGTTAAAAAGAAAAAGGAGGCTTATGTTCGGATGAGACGTGAGCACTCGGGTAGTGCACTAGAAAGCTTTAGATTGGCTAAGAGGGAGTTGAAGAGCGAGCTTAGAAGGGCTAAAAGGGGACATGAGAAGACTTTGGCGGATAGGGTTAAAGAGAATCCTAAGGCGTTCTATAGGTATGTCAAGAACAGAAGGTTGGTTAGGGCAAGTTTAGGGCCAGTTATAGATGGCAGAGGGAAGTTATGTGTGGAACCGGAGGAGATTGGTGAAGCATTGAACCAATATTTCTCTTCGGTGTTCACGCAAGGGGACATGAATATAGCTGAGGAGGACACTGGGTTGCAGGGGAGTAGAATAGACAGTATTACAGTTGATAAGGAGGATGTGCA